>NW_019267156.1:149941-298912 GCF_002742605.1 Olea europaea var. sylvestris | reverse complement strand
TACTTATCAATTGAACCATCAGGTTTAAGTTTTTTCTTAAACAACCATCTGCACCCAATTGTCTTACATCCTTGAGGTAAGTCCACTAATTCCCAAGTATTATTAGACATAATTGAATCATATTCACTATTTACAGCTTCCTTCCAAAATATAGAATCTGGTGAAAACATAACTTCACCAAAAGTACTAGGATCATCCTCTACTAAGTAGGTTATAAAGTCAGGACCGAAAGAAGTAGTGGTCCTAGGTCTTTTGCTTCTCCTAATTTCAACTTCCTCTAATTCAGATGGCTCCTCTCTAACACTAGGAGGAATACTAGAAGAACTGCTTGATCCTTCAGACTTTTCTTTAAACGAAAATCTATTTTCAAAAAATTCAGCATCTCTAATTTCAAATATTGTGTTCTTTTCAATCAAATTATTTTTAGAGTCAACGACTAAAAATCTGTAGGCATTACTATGAAAAGCATACCCTATAAAAACACAATCAACAGTTTTCGGACCAAGTTTAGTTCTCTTAGGTGCTGGAATAGAAGCTTTAGCTAAACACCCCCACACTTTAAGATATTTATATGAAGGTGTTCTGCCCTTCCACATTTCATAAGGAGACTTATTATTTTTCTTACTAGGAATTCTGTTAAGAATATGACATGCAGTAAGAAGTGCTTCTCCCCACATGTTAAAAGGTAATTCAAAAGAGCTTAGCATTGATATGATCATATCCTTAAGGGTTCGATTTTTCCTTTCAGCTACACCATTAGATTGTGGAGAATAAGGTGGAGTAGTCTCATGAATAATACCATTCTCAACACAAAATTTATTAAAATCTCCTGTATATTCTCCTCCCCTATCAGATCTTAAAACTTTAATAGTTTTGTCAAGCTGATTTTCTACTTCAGTTTTATAGGAAATAAATTTTGAATAGCTTTCATCCTTACTCTTAAGTAGATAAATATAACAATATCGAGAATAATCATCAATGAAAGTTAAGAAATATTTATTTCCACCACGAGCAACATATCCTTTTAAGTCACATAAATCAGAATGTATCAAACTTAAGACCAAAGTAGTCCTATCAACACGAGGAAATGGTTTTCTAGAATATTTAGATTCAACACACGTTTCACATTTTGAATTTGGACAATAATCGATTTTGGAAATGTATCCCAAAGTCATTAATTTTTTAATAGAAGTTTTATAAACGTGTCCAAGTCTAGCATGCCACAAATCATAAGAATCCAACAAGTAAACGGAAGAGCTAGATGTTTTATTGTTAATCACAGAGACATTGAGTTTAAACAGACTCTCATCTGCATACCCTTTCCCAACAAAGGAACCACCCTTAGACAGTACAACTTGACCACTTTCAAATACAATCTTAAAATCCTTTTTTACTAAGATAGATCCAGATACTAGATTTTTCCTAATATCAGGTACATAAAGGACATCCTTCAAATTAAGGATATTTTCGTAAGTAAATCTAAGCGCCACAGTTCCTTTCCCCTCTATTTTGGAGGAGGAAGCATTGACCATGAACAGACATTCTCCATCACTAGCGGGAGTGAACGAAGAAAATGCACCTCTCGTGCAGCAAATATGCTTGGTAGCTCCAGAATCTACCCACCAGTCTGTCATGTTGCTTACTAGATTCACTTCTGTCACCATAGCAGAGAAATTCCCATCTTCTACCACATGTGCCTGATGCTTCACAGCTTTTCCTTTCATATTTCTGCAATCCTTTGCAAAGTGACCTGGTTTACCACAAACAAAACAGTCACCAACAATTTTATTTTTAAATTGGAGCTTAGACCGATTGTTCTTTCCTACAAATTGTTTTCCCTTATTTCTGCCTTCAAAATTCTGACCCCTTGTAAAATTTCCAATTGGTTTCTTAGTCCCAGAATTTCCTTCAATAAGATTAGCCTTGGTATCAAAGTCTGGCATTTCCTTACGTTCTGCCATTCTATTGTCCTCCTCGATTCTAATCCTGATAATCAGATCCTCTAAGGACATTTCTTTTCTCTTATGCTTCAAACTATTTTTATACTCTTTCCAAGAAGGTGGCAATTTTTCAATTATAGCTGACACTTGAAAGCCCTCACAGATTTTATATCCTTCAGCAATAATTTCGTGAATTATAATCTGCAATTCTTCAACCTGACTAACCACAGTTCTGACATCATTCATTTTAAAATCTAAAAACTTTCCCACAACAAATTTCTTGGTTCCAGCATCTTCTGTAGCATATTTTTTTTCTAATGAATTCCATAACTCTTTTGCAGATTTACACGAGTAGTAAACATCATACAAATCTAAAGTCAAACAATTTAGAATATAATTTCTGCACATATAATCCTTATGTTCCCAATTAGCTAAATCCTCGGTTTCCTTATCAGTAGGATGATCAGCAATTGTAAAACCAGGTTTATCTAATTCAATAGCATCAACGACTTTAAGTGTTGTCAAATAAAATCGCAATTTCATTTGCCATCTCTTAAAATTCTTTCCATCAAACAACTCAGGCTTTTCAGAATACTTAGGAACAGATATATCTACTGCAGACATGGCAACTAATTCTAAAGATAATTTCACTTTAGATTGTTGGAAAAATAATTAGTTGCAGCAGTGATCAGAACAATATAATGCAGAAATATAAAACTTATCGATCGAGTCTCGTGACAGCACGATGTCCTAAAGTGAAATTGCCCGTCAATAATTGCTGTGACCTCCGTGGACAATCACTCCCAGGATACAACGATCGTAAACCACTTATGCAGCAATCACGAATGGTTTTTCTAGAACTCTCAATTGTACTCCAGAATAGGTATAAAAACCCGAATATAAGAAGTTCACAATATGAAAAGAGTGATTGATTCTATTTTCTTTTTGTGTGTCTTTTCCCAAAGCAAGATATGGGTTTATATAGGCAAGATGGTAGTAACAGTCTTCACCATGTTAATGCAGAATTTTAATGACTGAGTAGTGGGTGTTTAATGGCAGTTAGTGGGTTGTTACAAAAACAAACAGTCATAAAATATTGGCTAGTTTTACCCATTAAATAATGAAGAAAAAAAAATATTTATTTTAGTCAAGGAAGCCCAAGAGCCCAAGGCCCCAAGGCCCAAATCAAGACATTTTAATATTTACGTGGGGAGTGATTCGAACCCCTGACGTCCCACACAAATGTCACATTTCCCACCACTTTGGCACTTTATCTAATTTGATTATTTCTTTCATATTTTATATTTATACCATAAATATATAACAATATCTAGCTCCTCTACTGGAAATCGTTGAAGCACATCCTTTCTCTAAAATTTAGAAGGTGAAGTTCTATAAAATTCACAGCTCTAGAGATTGCAATACTGATGAATACTATGAGGTACTCGATGCGGGAAAATCGCAAAATCAAAAAGTAGGATCGCGTGGAAAAGGGAAAGGCAAGAGATCACCTTATCCAACTAGGGAGTGAGGCCCAAGAGTTAGATCAATGCAGTCCGAGTCAACACAACCGCACCATAATCAAAGGCCTTATATAAGCGGAGAAACAATGAACGGACAAAAAAAGTACGCTCGGCCGTCAAAAGGCCCTCGTAGAAAGTATTCTGGATATGAGGTAATCTTAAAACTACATCCCTTCCAATTGTATTTAATAATGATAATTAGTATGTAGTCATATATCCTTACTGCAATGTAATGATAGTGTAGGCTATAATAGCTCGTAACGGCCTAAGCCGCATGCTGGTGGATAATAGGAGCTCTCTGAATATTTTGTTTGGAAATTTGTTTGATTGAATGCAAGTTGATCACTAATGGATACCATGGCCGAACTCCTATACGACTTTACGAGAATTAGCTTGATTCCAAGATAACAAATTACGTTGTCAATGGAGCTCGGTGAAGAGCCAATTGCATTTCAAGGATCTATGAATTACCTAATCATAGATAGCAAGTCTGCTTATAATGGGATCCGAAGAAGAACCACTCTGAAATGGCTATTTAAAAATGTCATGACATGTTATTGTAACATGCGAAATAAAGCCATGGTAGGGGACAAGATAGCAATCCCTAACCCTTTATATTGTTATGATGATTTAATAAAAGTTCATTTGGTAAAAGACGTTGTCAAAATATTGTTGGAATTGGTTCAAAAATTAACCGAAAATTGGTTAAGTTTAAAATTGGGAAAATGAAAAGGTGTGATTATCTGTCAACTTCGATCAAATATTCGAATTTGATTCAATGGTCAAATTACAAAAGTAAATAGACCAACTTATTCTACTCGTAGAGTAGATCGTCATGGTATATTTGGAATCTCGAAACCAATTCCGGATGAATGAGAAATTGCGGACCAAAATTGGAAAAAATGAAGTGTTGCAATTTTTCGAAAGGATGCAGATTTTGGTTAAGTGTTGCAACTTTTTGAAAGAATGCATGTTTTGGCCTACATTACTTCATTTGCACCATTTCTACATCTATAAATAAAACCCTATGGACATGATTTTGGGTGCACTAATTGTATTGAATATTCATTCTTCTCTTGCAATTCTCTCATTTCTAAATTCCATAGCATTTTCATGCATTTTCTTGGTAGAGAGGGAATTTCGTTCGAGTTCGTTGGTCTATGCCATTTGGAGTACTCCTATGGCTTGACGTGGTCGTTGTATCTTGGGAGATGATTGTCGAAAAATCGTTAGCACCGATGCAGGGCAAATTCATCTTAAGAACCAAGTGTCACCTCGACCAAAAATTCATCACTTGCATCTTTCTTCTTTCATTTTCTGATTTCTCTTAATTATGATTTGATTTCAGAAATTGATTAACATTATTTACATGTTTGTTCTGCAAGATTTGATTTAAAAGAATAACTTGCTTTCGTTCAAGAATCGAAAAAGATGAATCCATATTCATGCATTTGGATTCGGTAATCATTATTGTTTTGCTTCTCAAATTCTATTTTGGTAAGTCGAAATTACGTTTCGATTTCACGCAAATAAACGGTATGCTTTTATGAATATAATATGCACATAATTGGTGTATTCCCCAACAAATATGGAGACTACCTCAAATATAATGGATTACATTAATTGATAAACATATGTCGTAAATATGGAATGTGACTAAATGATGAATGATAACACATCTTGAGCATAAATAACTAGCTAAATTAATAAAACTGCACTAAATAAATAATGAAATTTCATCAATAAATTGAAAGGAAATTAGCAAAATCTGGTTGAAAAAATAAGACAAAAGCGAGTATCTTTCTAAGTTAACCAACGTCTGAAGATTTCCAGAAGCCGGATCATCTTGATTAATTGGCATGTTACCCTCAAAAAGGACATTCACAGTGGTGGAAGGGAGAGCATCAGCAAAAGTATTAGCCGGCTTAGCATTAGCAACGGCTTCACTAGGAGAAATAAGAGAAATGTTCACAAAGTAAAATACGAGCAAGTTCGCTAGGTCACAAAAATAAAACAACTCCTACATTCATTATAAATATTCAAACCAGACTTTGGGGACTATTTGTTGGTGTTCGGCCAAGAAAATACTAGAGCAAATCGCTCTAACCGCTTGTAAAGCATAAAGTTATATGCAAGGGAAATAAAAGCATAAAGGCTTCGAAACGCTCATGCAAACATTTCCCTCATCCAGGTTGGCTACACGTAGGCAAGTGAAATAATCGTAATATTCTTAATAGAATTGGTTATGAGCTAGCCAATAAAGGAGCCACATTTGCCATGTCTTTAAACGATCGAAATACCTCAAAGCTTGGAGGAAAATCTATAAATACCCCATCCTTTGAAGAGAAAACGATGCAATTCAAATATCTCTTCTCAAATAGCTATTTTTCCTTTCACTCCAAGTCTGAGCATTGAAACCAGAGAATTTAGAAGGAGAAAATCACAGTTAGATGAGAGGATTGGTTAATTCAATTTTTACCATCAACAATTGCTTTGCTACCAGCAAGTGATTTTCAATCTGATCCAATGGTCTAGAGCATCTCAATTGTAAGTGATCGTTGAGTAGCAAACATAAAGTCGCATATCCTCCATTGAACATTTTTTGTATAACTGGATTTGGATTACTGGGCCAATGACAAAGTTATCAGGCAATTGCTCAGTGTATTAAGCTCAAGCCTATTTATCACTGTTAATGTATATACAATGTAAATGTTAATTAGTCCCACATTGGTTAGAAAGGAAAACATTCTTCTCAAATTAGGCTATAAATAGGATACCTCTCTTGTAAACAAATCACACCATTCAATACAATTCTTTTCTCTTTGTATTGCCTTATTTTCTCTCTTAAATTCAACTTCGTATCAGAGCTACTATTCTTAGTGTTCTCGATATATCAAGAGTTGAGTATGCTCTGTGATTGCCACTATTAGTGGATCCTTCACATCAGAAAAACCTCTTGTATATCCTTTTCATACCTGTTAGGTCGTCGCTATAGTCGGAGTCTTATTCTCCATCGACATCATTTCAGTCACCACCCCATCAGTCATTTCCTGACCAGTTCAGTTCGATTCCTGTTATTTTTATCTCTATCTCCTTCTAATTTCGTGCGCATTATGGAGCATCTTGAGGCCTCACAACCTATTCACATTGTCATGGAAGGACTCAACTACACTATATGGGCTCAAGCTATGTCAAGCTTTCTTAAGGGCAGAAAGCTCTGGCGCTATATTACTGGTGATATCACCGAACCAGAGAAAATGGTTGGAGAAGACAACACAAAATACATAGATCGTCTCGAAGAACGGGATAGCAAAAATCACCAAATTATCACTTGGATTCGCAACACATGCGTACACTCCAACAGTCTCCATTTGGTAGATTCAAGACTGCCAAGTCACTATGGGATTTTCTACAGAAAAGCTACACCACCGCAGATCTGTCTCATCAATACCAACTTCTAGGCACTCTACATCATATGCAACAACAGCCTGGGCAATCCATTAATAATTTCTTATCTGAGATGCACTATGTTTGGGATCAACTTGCTTCCACAGAACTAGAGTTTACAGATGCCAACGATGCTAAAAAAATTTTTAACTATCGAGATCAGCAACACTTGGTTCTCTTTCTCATGGCCCTCACTAATGAATTTGAACATGTTTGTGCATCTCTCCTTCACCACAGTCCCTTACCTACTTTAGATCAAGTTGTTATTGAACTTCTTTTGGAGGAAACTCGTCTTGCCCTTCGCAAGACTATCTCTACAGATGCTGTCTTCGCCACTTATAGAAGACCTCAACCAAGCAACAAAATACATCCATCTGGATCTTTTCAACCCAACAACAAAGGGCATCCATCTGGATCTTCAAGATTCTGCAATTACTGCAAGAAACCAGGACACATTCTCTTGGAATGCCTGATTTGAGTTTGCCAATTCTGTCAGAAGCAAGCCCCTAGTCATCTTCAGCGTGATTGTTTCCAAAATCCCAACAGACACTCCCAACAACACATGTCTCGCGGTACTCCTTCTAGATCTGCCACCACTACCGCTGAAGGTTCATCATCCACTACTACCAGTGAGACGTTTTCTGCTTCTGACATAGAGGAAATTGTCAAACAAATCCTTGCTCATTCTGGTAATTTACCCTTTATTGCTATGTCAGTCACCTCAGGTAATTCGTCTTGGTTCTTTAACTATGCATGTTGTAATCACATGACACCTGATTCCACTATATTTGCCACCAAACGTCTTGCTAATCATACTCCGACTATTCAAACTGCTGATGGTTCTTCTATGACCGTGAGTCATATCGGAAAAATCTCAACATCAAACACTTCACTTCCTGATACTTATTGTATTCCCCAACTCACTCCCAATCTTATATTTGTTGGTCAATTATGTGACTTCGGTCTAACTGTCATCTTTTCTGCTTCTGGTTGTTGTGTGCAGGATCCAAAGACGGGACAAACTCTTGGGATAGGCCGTAAGGTTGGACGACTCTTTGAGCTCATCAATCTTCACCTTCCATCCCGTTTCTCCTCATCAGTTCAGACAGCAGCCCCAGTCTCATCTACCCTATCCATCAGTCTCTGGCATTCTCGTCTGGGTCATGCTTCTATTAGTCGTCTTCAATTTTTAGCATCTAGTGGTTATTTAGGGCTTGTTAATAAAGAATAATTTGATTGTCTTCCTTGTCGACTTGCAAAACAATCGGCATTGCCATTTCACAAAAGTGATTCCTTTTCTTCTGCACCATTTAATTTGATTCACTCTGATTTTGGGGCCCATCTCCCACTGCTACTATGGGAGGCTCTAGACATTTTGTAATTTTTATTGATGATCACTCTCGTTACACTTGGATATTTCTTATGCATAATCGATCTGAATTACCTCAGTTGTACCTTGATTTTGTTACCATGGTCAAAACTCAATTTTTTTGCAATATCAAAGTGTTTCGTGCTGACAATGCTATTGAATACACAGACTCTAGAGTCGTTACCTTTCTTCGCCAACATGGCACTCTTTCTCATCGTTTATGTTCAGGCACTTCTCAACAAAATGGGCGTGCTGAGCGCAAATACCAAGACATTCTCAATACCGTCCGTGCTCTTCTCATATCTGCTTCGTGTCCTGAACGCTTTTGGGGTGAAGTTGCTCTTACAACTGTTTACACTAAGAATCGCGTGCCTTCTCCCATCATTAGGAATCAATCACCATTTGAGCGTCTTTATGGTCACCCTCCTGACTATAACACTCTTAAGGTATTCGATTGTGCTTGTTTTGTTCTTCTTCAACCTCATAAGTGCACCAAATTGGAATCTAGATCTCAACTATGTTGCTTCTTGGGATATGGTGTTGAACACAAAGGCTACAGATGTTGGGATCCTTACTCCAAACGTCTCTGAGTATCTCGTCATGTCGTTTTCTGGGAACACAAGATGTTCGCCTCCATATCCAAGTTTCACCAGTCACATGACAATACCTCTATCCTATTCACCGACCTCTCCACAGATCATTTTCCTGACACTCCTGAGACAAACTCTTCTTCTGAGTCAACATCTCCACCAACACATCCTATCTCTTTCTCGGACATGTCATTACCAACTAACATGTCTACAGATACCTCAATCAAGTTATCCACCTTGCCCTTTTCTGAGGAACTTGTCTCTTCTGATGGATCCGCTCCAACGACTTCTAATCTTCCTACTTAACGAAGTGACCGGGTAAAAACTCCTTCTGTTAATCTTAGTGACTTTGTTGTATTTTCTACTATTCTTTATCACCATGAACCTCGGTCTTATCGTGAAGTTAGTTCTGATCCTCTTTGGCAGAAAGCAATGAATGATGAATTACAGACACTCGAAAACACTCACACTTGGGATCTAGTGGACCTACCAAAAGGCAAACATGCCATGGGATGCAAGTGGGTTTACAAGATCAAAACTCACTTTGATAGGTCCATTGATCGATACAAAGCTCACTTGGTAGCTAAAGGGTTTACCTAGGAGTATGGGATTGACCATGAGGAGACCTTTGCCCCGGTTGCCCACCTCACTTCAATTCGCAGCTTAATTGCAGTTGCCGCTGTCCGTCATTGGGAATTATTTCAGATGGATGTGAAAAATGCTTTTCTTAATTGTGAACTTACTGAAGAAGTTTATATGTGTCCTCCTCCTAGCTCTCATCATCTTCCGCATCAAGTCTGCAAACTTCGTCGGGCTCTTTATGGTCTCAAGCAAGCTCCTCGAGCTTGGTTTGCCAAGTTCGGCACCATTGTTGGAGATTTTGGGTTCACTTCCAGCTCACATGATTCTGCTCTTTTCATTCGCAAAACAGACCAGGGTCCTATCCTTTTTCTCCTCTATGTTGATGATATGATCATCAGTGGTGATGAGACATCCGAAATTTTGGATCTCAAGACTTATCTCAGCCAACATGTCGAAATGAAAAATCTTGGAAAGCTTAGTTACTTTTTGGGACTTGAGATCACTTCTAACTCTGAGGGATATTATCTTTCGTAAGAAAAGTATGCTTATGATCTTCTTACTTGAGCGGGACTTATAGATAGTAAGACATGTACCACTCCTTTAGAGCTCAACTCTAAACTCACTCCCATGGATGGTACACCTTTGGATGACCCCACCTTGTTTCGCCAGTTGGTTGGTAGTCTTATTTATCTTACAGTTACTCGCCCTGACATCTCTTATGCTGTCTATATTGTCAGTCAATTTCTCTTTGCTCCTTGCACATCCCATTATACTGTAGTGCTTCGCATTCTCAGGTACATCAAAGGGACCCTATTTCATGGTCTCCACTTCTCATCTCACTCTTCACTCCAGCTTCGTGCCTACTCAGATGTAGATTGGGCAGGTAACCCCACTAATTGTAGATCTACCACTGGGTATTACTTCTTCCTTGGTGATTCTCTTATTTCTTGGCACAACAAGAAGCAAACAGTAGTCGTTCGATCCAGTACAGAAGCTAAGTATCGAGCCCTTGCTGATACACTCAAGAACTTCTTTGGCTTCACTGGTTACTTGAAGACATGGGCGTCACCCATTCTACTGCCACTATCATAAACTGCGATAATCAAAGTGCTATCCAAATTGCTCACAATGATGTATTTCATGAACGCACAAAATACATTGAAATTGAATGTCACTTTATACGTCATCATCTCACCCGTGGGACTATTATCAGTTTCTTCAGTCGATCAAATTGTTGATATCTTCACTAAAATGCACCCTCCTGGACGCCTTGAGGATTTAGTTTCCAAACTCAAGTTGGTCTCCATTTTACCACCTTGAGTTTGAGGGGGGGTGTTAATGTATATACAATGTAAATGTTAATTAGTCCCACATTGGTAAGAAAGGAAAACATTCCTCTCAAATTAGGCTATAAATATGATACCTCTCTTGTAAACAAATCACAATATTCAATACAATTCTCTTCTCTTTGTATTGTCTTATTTTCTCTCTTAAATTCAACTATCACTACCATGGAGCTGCTCGTCATCACATCCGCCCAACATATTTTTTTTTTCCTTCATGAATGAATGCCATTTCCTAGATTGCTAACCACTAACAACTTCAATATATGATTTCGTTTCTTTGAAGGCAAGGTCTTGATAAGACAAAATATAAAAAAAAGGAGAAGTGATCACTATGCATATGCTTGAGTTCTCTTTTTTTAAACTCATTTTCAACCATATGTTTTCTCATAAAATAGTTTTACACGTAAAACCTGAAGACTTTTCTATTTTTTTAACCACGCATTCTTGAAAAAATCGCTATTTGAAAACCTATTTTCCACAAAAATGGGGCTCAAACAAGGCATATATCTTGAGGGTTATCCAACATCTATCCTTACGCCGTCTTTAGTCAGCTAACTGTAGTCTCCTAAATAAATTTACTAACTCACTTGAGTCACATCTTTCCCTTCTAGGTCTTGCTCATTCTCTTCTCCAGTCTCAACCTGAATTAGAGTTTGATCATGTTCAGCTCCACCTGAATTTGATTTGGGTTATCTATTAAGGAGTCAAGCTCTACCTCAAGCCTAATATTATCTGCTGCTTCAGTATTTCCTAATTTCTTATCACTTAAACATAACATATTAGATCATTGGGTTAATTATATGAATGGTCATTGAACTTTGCTCTATGTTACTATTTAGTCACTCAGCTTAAAAATGTAACTCAATGGTTACTGAATTAGCCAAGTGTTACTACTTCATAACCGAACTTTAAAATATATCTCAATGGTCACCGAACTTTGCACTATGTTACCTATCCGTCACTAAATGAAAAAATCCATCAAGTCCAACAAACGGCGTCAACTTGAGTGACGGATGGGTAACATGTGCAAAGTTCGATGATCATTGAGATACATTTTAAATTCAGTTATGAAGTAGTAACACTTGGCGAAATTCAGTGACCATTGAGTTACGTTTTTAAGTTTGGTGACCATTAAGATATATTTTTAAAATTGAATTATTAAACCCTTGTTTGAGTAAAAAAAAAAAAACATTCTTAAACAGTGATTTGATATCATTCAATCACACATTCTTTAATAAAATAATATTACACGCAAATTCAAAATTTTTTCTTATTTTTTAACTACATATTTCCATCAATTTACTATTCAAAAATTCATTTTATCCTTCAAAATGGGGATCAAACAAGGGCTAAGCTTCTCAAATTGACCTTTATGAAAGAAGAAATCAAAGAAAATGAAGAGAAAAAAAAGGAAACAAAAAATCATAGACCTATAAATTAAATTAAATTAGAATTGATGCTAATATTCATCCATCATGGTGAAAAAGTACGTTTGATTTTTAGATCACCGTATCTCAAACCCTGCATAAATAGATTGAAAGAGAAACAGTTGGAACACTAAAAGAAATTGACAAAGAAAAATTAAATAAAAGTAAATTAAATAAAAGTACAAAAATGTTCGAATAGTGCCAATGTAACTGAGGTCGATTTGATTTTTCAATTATGTTACTACTTAGTCACTGAACTTAAAAATGTAACTCAATGGTCAATGAACTTCGTCAAGTGTTACTATTTAATAATCGAACTTTAAAATGTATTTCAGTAGTCACCGAACTTTGTACCGTGTTACCCATCCGTCATTTAAGTTGACGTTGTTTTTTGGATTTAACGGATTTTTCCGTTTGAGTGACGGATGGGTAACACGATACAAAGTTCGGTGACCATTAAGATACATTTTAAAGTTCGATTATGAAGTAGTAACACTTGACGAAGTTCAGTGACCATTGACTTACATTTTTAAGTTCAGTGATTAAGTAGTAACATGGGACAAAGTTCAGTGACCATTCATAGAATCAACCCTTAGAGCATTAAAGGTTAGTAAGAACACATTTCATTCTTTCTGAATATCTTAAACACACACATATTTGGGCTCTAGACTCCAATTTTCCTAAATTATTATGTAAGTAAGCTACACACCTAAAAACCATAAGGTAAGTTGTTTGAACAATTTTCACAAGCATACGAAATTATTGACAACTAATAATGTGATGAGTTGAGAATATCGTCCCATGAGAAATAAGCTCTAAATTGAATTGTATCAATTCATTATCAAATTCGAATTTAGTTAAAAAGAAGAGAGGATTATATTATATATTTAGCCCTTGTTTGATCCTCATTTTGGGGGAAATAATGTATTTTAAATATTAGATTGATGGAGAATATGTGGTTAAATATTAAAAAAATTTTTTAGATTTTTGTGTAATATTTTTTTATTGAATGATGCGTGGTTAAAAATGAGTTCTAAAAAAATAATTTTTTAAAAGAATGGAAATCAGACAAAGGCTTAAATTACTTTATTAATTAACTAATATTACTTCTAACTAAAATATGAGATGAATGTGCTGGAATTTCAAAACTTATTAAGCCTTTGTTTGAGCCCAATTATTTGGAAAAAATACATTTTTAAACAGTATTTTGACATATATTACTTGTAAATTCGAAAATTTTCCTTATTTTTTTAACCACATATTTTTTTATCAATATCGTCAATATACTATTCAAAAATGTATTTTTTCCCCCTCCAAAAAGGGGCTCAAAGAAGGCCTAATATCCTAATTTTCAATTTTCGACCTATGTAATTTAGTTTGATTTGTGTATACATATAATTTATAATCTAATTTTATATGACTCTCTTTGCCGATGTAAGTTAAACATATTCTAAATACGATTCAATCATATTCTTAGTTAGAATTCATATGCAAAGTTTCGCATTCAATTATACAATTATTTATATGATTCCTCACGCCATGCGTGCTATCCCTTATATCCATCGCCTGCGTGTTGAAATTGTTGTGTTCTAAACCTATTGTAAACTTCTCAATACTATAACAAGCAACTAATTACCTAATTGATGATCAAATAATTAAATAATTCAACAAATCAATAAGATCAATCAAAAAAATAGATTTACCTTATATTGAATTTGTCCCTCATTTCTTCATAAATTTTATGATATGAATGGATGAGAGAGAGAGAGAGAGAGAGAGAGAGAGAGATACCCCTCAATGTTTACACCTTGTTTTGTATTTGTATGAGGTGAAATTAGGTCAAGAAACTCCTCCGAATTGGATTCTAAAAGAGTTTGTATGAAATAAGGAAAGTTGGTCCCGTCAGTCTAGATTTTATCCATGCCCACGTATGGTAATGGGCAAGTGATTTTGGGTTTGAGTGCCCCAAAAAAGGGTCTTGCCTACACAAAGAATTAAAGCAATGCCCAAGTATTGTTATACCGACTTTGGTGATTGTTCATTTTGGTCCCCAGCTTTCTTCCTTCTTCCAATTTGAGTCATTTTCATGTGCATTTTTTGTCAGTTGACTTTTAATCTCTCCTAATCGATTATGTATGATCTTTAATTATTATTTTATTGTCTGATTCAACTATTGAAAACTTGCAATTTGTTCTTCGAAATTTTGGATTTTGTCCATTTTAGCCATTTTTCGTTCCTTTATATCAATTTCATTTCTATTATTTAATTTTACCTAACAAATGATAAATACACGAGATTAGGCTATAATTTATCTAAAGTAATACAAAGTATCTTAATTTAATAGCATAAATAAGTGTACAAAATACACTTATCATAGTATAATTTGGAGCATTTCCAAACCATACTTCTTCTAGTGTCTATCTTTTGGTGCACGTGAAGTGTTTATTTACGATATAGAAAATTGTCCACAGCTTCTTCGCACGAGGCTATAGGAAGATCTGAACCCAACATCATGCATTTCACTTTATCTAAAATTGTTTTATTAATTATCTCAGCCATCTCATTTTTTGGGGTGTGTGGGTTACAATCTTGTGGCTCATTATGCCATGTTAACTATAAAACTGGTCAAATTCAAAATTATAGAACTTCAAACCATTACCGGTTCTCAGTATTTCAATTTTCTTTTCCCACTGATTTTTTGTAAGTTTTTTCAATTTTTAAACTTTTCAAAGGCGTCAGATTTTCATTTCAATAAGAAAATTCACACTTGTCTAGAGAAATTATTAATAAGTTAGAGAAAATGTCAATTTCCTTCTTTTATGGTGGTATATGCAGTCCCCAAAGGTCAAAATGCATGTGGATTTATGTTTTTACTATATCAAAATGCAGTTTGTAGCATTTTCCTAGGATGCAATGTTCACAAAAGAGAATTTTTGAATAATGCTACGTGCAGTCACTTACTATTACAGTCGTCCTATGTGGTATGTATGTGACGGTTAGTGATTTGATATATGAGACAAGAAAAAACTACCACATTAACACATTAAATCACAAACCGACATGTAAGATGCCATATAAGGCAGCTACCGCAGTAAGCGACTGTGAATAACATTACTCAAAATTTTTAGAACTAAATCATTTCCAAATGTTCTCTTTTTGCTTAATATATGAAGGCATTTCTCAATTAAAAGTGCAAACTTTTAATGCAACTTTAAAGAAGAATCAGTTTCAACATTGGAAACTCCATTAATGTGTTCAAACATTGTTTCCTCCTTGTCAACATAAGGCCATTTCTTTAGACTCATTTGAAAATGACTAGTGATCTCTTGATTAAATTTTAAATACCATACCATAGTTTTCCATACATTAAGTCATCTAATTCTCCCACTGAAATCATATTCATATTCAAACCAGGGACATATCTGACTCTCTCTAATGCATAAAGGTATCCATTTTCAAAATTTAGTATCAAATTTCCAATTCTACAACCTTACAGGCTATATTATTTCCCATCACAAATTCCTAAAAGCTTCAAACTAGCGTCTTCTAGATGTTATGTGAAAAGTGTAGGCTGAATCAAAGATTCTCTCTTGGATTTGATCACTGTTATCTACATAATTTATTGTATTTAGATCAAATGTAGGCTCTGTGACTACATAAACATCTACATTGTTAAGCTCAAAAGGTACAACCATATTTCCCTCTTCTGTAATTTTTTATCTTTTTATTCATTTTCTTCTTATTGTAGCCTTTGATAGAATGCCCTATTTTTCCACCCCCATAATATTTTTTGTTCTTAGCTTTTGACTTTGACCTAGAGTTGTTCTATTTTCTTCTTATAGTTACTACCCCGATGGTTTTGACTTTTTTGACTTTATTTTGCCTATTTATTCTAAGTCTTGTTAGAGACATGCACAAAAATAGTTTTAGAGTAGGTAGTGACATGAGAACGAATTTTATTATAGCGCAAACTTTCCATATTTCCTTCTGGATCATTTAGTCCTAAAATGTTGTTAAGCTTTTTAGACCCACTAGAGAAAGTAATAAGTTGTACATTGGAATTATCTATACACCCAATGGTGTTTTGACTTTATTTGTTAAAGACTCCTTCACACGACAAGTTGACTCCTCAAGTTTGACGACAAGTGTTTCCTTTTCAAAATTAAAAGCACATAGTTTCTTAAAAGTGGACCTATTAAGCTTCTTCAATTTAAAAAAAAAAAAAAAAAAGGTTGAATCCCAACTTTGAGGACCCCCACCGTCTCGTTCCTAGAGCTTTGTGAAGGAGGTAAATCACGGGATCTGCCCCAACAGGTCAATGAATAAGAGCTGTCTGTACACTGCGCCTACAAGAAAAGCTTCTTCAATTTAAGATTTTCCTTTGGCTAGTCATAAGCCACTTGAACATCATCTTCATCTTCAAATTCTTCTTGTAAGGAGTCAGTTTGTTCTAAGTTGTTAACTTCTCATTCTCATTCTCCTCCTCACTTTCACACTTCACTGTTGCAACCATGAGCCTAACCCTTATACGAGCCTTATGCTCGGCCTACATAAGAAATGAAAGCCAATACTAGTATGATATGTCTTAAATAAATATTCATAAGACCAAATTTGCTCACACGTTATTTTTAAAGGGACCAGATTATAAGTTTTAAAAATGAGAAGTAAAAGAGAATTTATAGGTTTCTGTATGAGGATTTATGTTGATATTTTATTATCTTATTAGGTAAATAAATTATAGGGACCAAGAATAAAATTTATTTAATGACCCACTTTATTTTTCCTCAAATTCAAATATATATGTGTATATATTTGTGCAAAACAATTTAAAATGTTAAACATTATAAAAGACATGAAACATTTTCATGAATTGGTGATAATTAAAATATTTAAACCCCCAAATATACACTTACGTAATAGCAAAGAAATATATAAATAAATAAAAATGCAAGAAATGAAATCCCAAATCAAAGGCATGAATTCAAGCATAAACATTGCTTTAGTCTCTTTTCAAAAGAAAGAAAAAACATAGAAGAGAAGCAAATTTCTTAAAGTTTTGGATGCCGTCGGGAAAGAACATTCATTGTCCAACTTTATCCATTCAAAAGCTTCAAACTAAGGTAGGTAGAGGTATAAAAGGCTATTTCATTTTCAAGTTATGATTTTTCATTAAAAGTATAATTGAATTGGTACCTTCGAGTACGGTGCTTCAACTATAGTTTGAATGATCATTTTCCTTCTGTATGTTTTATGATAATTCTATAGAAATTGGATTTTTTTCGAAAATCCATCTACGTGTGATGGTAGTTCGAATTTTCTAATTTGATAACGAAATGCACTGATGATATCTATTGAGTTTTAAACTCATGGGTTAATTTCTTTTCTACATGTTGATTTAATTTGCTTAGGGCGTAGATAATGGTAGATGAAAGTACGTGTTATGGAGAAGTCGATAACTTAATGTATTCATTCGATTATGAAACGTTTATGTATTTTTTTTTTAATAAATGGATTTCTATGAATATCATTTGTGGGACTATTCTATGAAGATTTTTATGAATTAGTTATGTTTAAAAATGGTTATGTTTTATAGAAATTAACGTATAAGTTATCGTTCATCACAAAAATGTGATTGATAAGATTTAGTATTGATTTTATTTATTTATTTTTTAAATATCAGCTTATGCCGTTGACTTCAAAAATTAATAATTCTATCATTGCTTCAAATTGTTGGACAAAACTAGTGTGGTTTGATAGCCTCATGGGTTAACTGCTGAATAAACTTGAAATCTTGTCAATTCAATGGCTGTAGAATTTTAAATGTCATTTTAAGTAAACTGTGCTAGTTTATCTTTCAAACCGAGTCGCTATAGGATTTTAAAAAACAATTTAGTACCTTATATTTTGTCAAAGAAGCCAATTTTTGGATATGTCATATTGTAAGAAGTTTCCTACCTTCCCTCAAAATTTCGTAAAGTTTCAAGATCAATAACTATGTAAACAAAATTATTTTGACAACTGCCACTTGAGAAAGAAAAGCAAAACAGCATATTTTTTTTATATATATTTTTTATTTATTGCCTATAATATTCATGTCAATAATGGTGCATGCATGGAAATCATTCTAAAGACATTTTTGTTTTGAATTTGTTTCTTTTAGTATTTATGCATTCCGTGAAAAGTATAGTTACTTAAATTAAATTGTTATATAAATTTTAAATCTACGACTAATGTACAATTGTCTAGTAACGTTTCAGTTCATATGGGTTAGGGAATTACAACTATGGATGTAAAAGCCATTAGTTCCAACTATCCTTAGAAGTGGAAGTTTTACTTTAATTCCTAGAACTAGCCTCAACGTCAGTGGGAGCTTTCCTCGAGTCTTCTTATAACTTTGCCACTCAGTTGAAATGTGTTGAAACCCTTGACAATCATGATACCTAACAATTCGAGACGTTTTTTTGGTATTCCTAATGGATTTCTCTTTTTTACGTTTCATGTATTTACTAGGGCCTTCCTCAAACTGACAAACTTTTAACTAAATGATCTTCATTTTAGGGATTCCTTGCATTATATAGGAAGAGTATTACCTTATACAACTATAGTATCAATCTACATACGATAGATGTATTAAACAAAAATATGGTAGCTGTAATCAACCTGAATATGGTAAATACAATTATATGCATAATGTTAAGTCATAATCTTCATTAATTTTTGTGATCTTCGTGAATTTCATTGACATCCCCACTCAAATTGATACTGGATGATCAATAAGTATCAATTTGTCGACTGATATATAAAAGAGCTCAAAGGCCCAACTCCAAAAAGCGGTCCAAAAATAATCACACACAAGCCACATTCCACCCTTCTAAAATAAGCCTTAATGGGGGAACAATCACATTGGGGGGCTCTGAAACCAAGCGTGGGGAGTTCGATTCCTGGAAGGCACAACTTGGAAGACAAGATTTATCTTGGAAGGCAAGTTGTTGTAAGGCAGTGAAGAATGCTCCCTTTGGGGAAGGAGTAAAAACCGTGTGGGAACCTGGGGACCAACAAAGGCACATCCCGCGATTTATCTCCCTAAGCTGCTGAGGGGCCGGAGGTTCAGGGACGAGGATATAGTCTGGTGCAAGCTGGGACATCTCGTTAAAAAAAAAAAAAAGCCTTAATGGGCCTCCCGGGGCACAACTCAACTGGTGGATCAATCAACATTTGTCTTACTTCCAGCGGCAGGGTAGAGGTTTGAATCCTGGTGGAAACCTGCGACCAGATTTATTTGGTATGGAGCAATCACTTTAGAGGAGGATCTCTTGTGCGCAGAAGTGTACAGGCGGTGGAGGGAACCTGTGATCCAGTTGAGGCATAACCCGCGATTTATCCCCTCCAAGGTTCTAGGGGTAAGGGTCTTGGGGGTCCAGAATTTAGTCTAGTATAAGCTGGGATACCTGGATATAAAAAAAAAAAAAAGCCTTAATGGACAGCCCACAAAAAAACTCAAAAGGCCCATTGACACCGATGTTCAACTTTGAAAATGTGCTAGCTAGACCATTAATTTCAGATAAAGAATCAAGTGCTTCACCCTTGTCTATGTCCGACAAAAACTCTCCATCCTCAATCCTAACTTTCTCGACCACATTGCTACTAAAGAATGAGCCCCTCGGGGTATAGTCCAGTGGTACAAAGGACATGAGTGAGGTTATCTCACGCCTTGCTGAAAGTTGCAGTGTGGGGGTTCGATTCTTAAGACATGTAATTTGACTCCTTGTAGGTGCAGTGTACAGATAGCTCTTGTTCTCTGACTTGCTGGGATACATCTTGCGATTTACCTCCCTAACAAAGCTCTAGGGCGGGGAAGTGAGGATTCTCAAAGTTGGGGTTCAACTTTTTTTTTTTTTTAAGAATGCATACCGTGAAGTATCAAATATTGCATCTACTGTTGGATTTGTACCAAATTGTTTAATACCCTGAGGATTTGACGATTCTTCAGTACCGCCCCCACCTCCAAACCCGTACATCTTAATCTCCTCTACTGATGCACAAACCCGAGATAATATTCTTGCCTCCTAAACTAGAAAAAACCAAAACATTTTCTTTAACGATGAACCTAAAAGAAGAAATTCAATAATTTCAATGCCTCTGTAAATTGAAGAAAAATGGTTAAGGGGCCTAAATCTGTCCAGTGTCTATGCGAAAAAATCCTGAGATTTCTGAAGAGAAACATCTGTGCAGTTAAATAAATACATAAAATTCTTTGGTAGATAAATTTTTTGTTAACAACGAGGAGAGGGAAAGGTAAAATAGAGATAGAAACTAGAGAGATCAAAATAGGTTTGGGATGGCAGGCACTACATTGTACTCAGCGCATCAAGGAGTCACATGTTGACAAAAATTCTGTCAACCCTCAACTTCCATAAAAGTCACACATTGACAAAAATTATGTTAACCATCAACCACCACAAGAGACACATTAACAAAAGTTCTTTCAATTGTTGACCACTACAAGAATCCCATACTTGAGAGGCTGAGTTACGTCCAATGAAATCGAGGATTCAGTATAAATTCGATAAAGTAGGCTCTAATACGATGACAAACTTTTGACTGAATGATCTTCCCATGAGGGATTTCTTGCATTATATGGGAAGAGTATTACCTTATACAACTATGGTATTGGTCTAAATATGTAGATGCAATCAACATAAATATGGTACATGTAATCAATCAAAATATGATAGATATAATCAACCTAAATATAGTAAATATAATTATATACATAATATATTAAGCAATGGATTTTTTAAAAGTATATTGATGAAAAATGTGTAGTTGAAAAATAAAGAAAAGTTTTTCATTTACGTGTAATAATATTTTATTGAATAATGTGCACTTGAAATGATGTTAAATCATTATTGAAAAATATATTTTTGGAAAGAATGTGGATAAAACATACCCTAAGTCATAATCTTCGTCTATCTTTGTGATCTTCATCTATCTCATTGATCGTCTTTCATATTGTACATTAGAATCTTTAAAACGACTTCGTCCAGGTAGGACAATATAAGAACAATGTAATTTATGACTCTTTCAAAAATATTTTTTAAAAACTATCGATAAAGGACAAGTAGCTTGATATTGGTTTGAATCCGATTCGTGAGAAGAAGGGAAGAGGTTTCTTGTTATTCCTAAAAAAATTGTTGAATTTATTAACAAATATTCTAACTTCTCATCTACTAGAGTCTTATCATCACTCTTATCACAATTCCCTTCCTTGATAGTGTTGAAGACGATAAACTTGTTTTTCTTAAACTGAGGTAGTTTAAGTTCGTAGGTTTGGATAGAACCGACAAGTTCTTCTATTTTAACCGAATCTAGGTCTTTGCTTTTCTCAATAATCGTGAACTTCAGTCTAAACCCCTTATAGATTTTAGAACCTTTCTAACTATTCATGCTTTCTAAACTCCTCAAACCTAGTCTAACATTTGTAGCTTAGAGTTCTTCACAATTTTAGTTCCTTCATGTAGGGTTTTAAGAATGTCCCAAGCTTCTATAGAAGTATCACATATGGACATATATATGAACTCTTCTGGTGAGATAGCCATGAAGATGGCATGCATCGGTTTGCTATTTCAATCACACTTACCTAATTCATCTTTAGTCAAAGTGGATATATTCCTAGGCTTATCAACACTGTCGACTCAAGGGATTGTTCAAACCTTTTTCACACTCACCCAAACCTTTGAAAACCCGTTCATCCAAGAATTTCAACAAAGCTTTCATCTAAACCTTTGAATATGCATAATTGCTCCTGTCAAAGTATGGGGATAAATAAGGAATCGCTAGTACTCATCAAGATTTTTCTAGGTCAAGAACAAAAACTAAGCTATGATAATGATTGAAAAAAATGATGTTTCGACCTACCTTACACCTAAAGGGGATAAATTAGATGTCCTATGCAACATTTAAATTTATCAAAAATAATCTGTACCAAATTGCAAATTATCTGGTATAGATATATAGGAAATAAACTTTTAGCATACTAATCATTAAAGGAAGTAAATAGCAATGATAATTGCTTACAGAGGAAAAATCCTTGAAAATTTGTCTAGAGAAAAACCTATAGAGTTCTCGTTCCACTAAATGATCCACTATGAAAAGTTTGAACATATAGATATGGTCCAGACATAACTAAATGTTAGTAGACTCCGACTTGCATTCTGTAATTACTCAAAAAACTTCTCGATTTTGCACTCCAGCAGCACCCTATCTGTAATTACTCGAAGAACTCCTCGATTATACACTTCAGCATCTGTTCCAAAACTCCTCGACTTGTTTTCTCATGTAGATATCCAAGAACTATTTCACTCTTCCATAACTAAAACTCCATTCACCTTTCATATTCATCAGAACTTTGAAAGCTATATGGTAGAGGATTTTATGTCATTTTTATTTTTGAATGTAAAAGAGAATTTTTATTTGAAATCTCCTATCATATCATATCATATCTTCTCTTCTTTTTTCTTCTCTCTGAACACACCATGGAAAAAAGGCAAAAGAATTTCTTCTATATATAAACTGTATTTTATAGTTCTAGGTGGTTTAAGAGTATTTAGAGTTGAAAATAGGAAAAATGACGCTTCTTCCACCTAGACGAGTGTTCAAGCACCTTTTGGAAGTTCATCGAGCAATTATGTTCCGAAAAATGTGCTCGAGCACTTTTTAGACGATCACTGAGTATACATGGTCTTGAAATTGTACTCGAGCACCTCCTTGGCAGTCCTTGAGCGGTGGACATGCTGAGTTATTTCACTTCTATGATTTTTGATGACATGCTCAACCAACTATTAAAGCAGTAAACATAATTATAAGTACAACCCGGTTTAATGATTGTGGACACACAAAACTTGCCAAGACTTACTTAGACCTAACATATTTAGATTATTCTCAATGTTAATGGCCATTTATTTTTCAAAAAGTTTACCTTGAACTCTAAGAGCATGTTTGAGAAGGGTTTATAGACTGTTTAAATTATAAAAAGATAGAAGTCATAAATAAGTAGGTAATATTTGCAAGTAACTCGAAATATGTGAATAAAAAGTGACTTGAGTATTTATAAACAGCTTATAACAAACATGAGCCAAACCTAGACTAAATTTAGTTGTCAAGTTATTCTCAATTTTTAGGCTTGGTATTTGTATTGTCAATTTGGTTTTTAATGTTATGATTATGAATAATTCTACCTATCTAGGTGGCTAGATGGATTACAATTTGACATTCTAGATAAATATCATTACTCTAGATCGCCGACACACACTTTAGAAGGTTGTTCTATCATTTAAATATAGCTTTTCTAGACAGTAATCAACATTATTTGGAGTGTAATTTTATATAAATTTTGAGACTTTGGCTTTTAACGAAGAATAATTTCTTCTTAATCTTTGCCCATCTTTGAGGGTTTATATTGGTGTATGTTTGAGCTCCATTTTCCTTAAAACTCATTTTTACAAAAATAATCACATTTCCCATAAACTATTTTTACACTAAATCCAAAAAAATTTCCTATCTTTTAACCACACATTCTACTAAAAATCACTATTCTAAAACTTATTTTCTCCCAACATTAGGGTCAAATAGGGCCTAGGAATTCCTTTACACATTATTGATGTTACCACCTCGAGAAATTATTTATGTTACTGTTTCGCGCGGGTTAGTCGCTAACAATTAAAAAGGGATCAAATGATTGTGTAAGGGACAAACCTCTTGAAACAAAGTCCCAAAAAGGGGTGTTTTTATTAACGATGACTTTATAATTGGAAAATAAAAACAGAATGACTCCAAGGGGCGCAAGCACACGAGTTACTGAAAAAGAAGTGTTTAAATCAAAGTTAAGAAATTTAAAGTTACATATTCTCTGTTTGAGAGTGTTTGATTCGGGGGGCCTTTTGCTCTGTGTCTTTTCTTCCTTTTATACTCCCTGAATGATCTCTTTGTGATCAACCGCTTAAAAACTATTTGATCGCTCTATAACTGCCCACTTTCCTTGTAGTGGCCAACTTGTCATGAAACTGCCTTCTCTAACTCCTGACATTACTTTTGTCGTTCAACCGTCTTCAATTGAATTCCTTGAATCGTGGGACGTGATAGGACTACCCAATAACTGCTTTATTAACTGCACTTTTGGGTAACCATAACATCTTATGTTTGCTAAGATGTTGGGCGGCTAGAATGTTTGGACGAGAGCAGGGTCACAGCTTTGGGCGACTGCATGGCAATTCATTCGCTTAAATCTTGGACGACTTGCAACCTTGGGCAATGGTATTACCGCGTTCATGGGCTTCCCTATTTGGGCATTTATCCTGCATTGCCTGATTGGTTCGTTCTTTGGGCTATTTGATTTTTTGAGGATCTTCCAGTTGGGCTTCATTCCTTGAGCTATTCAACTTGGACTGAACTTTTTGTGTGTCAACAATTACCCCCCAATATGGCAGAATTAATACCAATTATTAATTTTTGTCATATTCACTTTGTGTTTCCCAGCAATATTTGAAATTCCCAAGAATTTCAATCATTGTTTTCTTCCATAGCCTGAAAAGATAAGACGTTTGCAAACCCTTATAACCCCCAAATACGCTATTTCATTGCACCACTAAATCACGCCTCATTTTTTCGCGCCTCTCTCTCACAATATTATTGTTCATCTTCTTGCTTCTCTGCTACGTAACTCTGAAAAACTCCATTTCATCCCTAATGGCCGCTTTACAATCCCAGTCTGGTGACTCCTTCAGTTTCAAAGACTTTCAGAAACTCCTTACTCGGCCATATATAACTCCGAACTTCCTTGCACCGGCCAATGTCGAACTCAATGAGTTCTATCTAGGTCCTTTATTCAACAATACCGAAGCCGTCGAATAAGCGACGGTCGGTCAGCTATTCCCTTGTACTCAGGGCCCTCTGTTTCTAAATTCTTTGCCGCTGGGGCCACTTCGCGAATGAGGTATTAGCACTTGACCTAAATCTGATGTCGTTTTTCGTAGATGACATGCTTGCCTTGTGGACCATGGTCCTACTAAGACAATTTTTGATAATACTAGGATTTCTGATTTGTTAGAAATCTCTGTCATATATAACTCCGAACTTCCTTGCACCGGCCAATGTCGAACTCAATGAGTTCTATCTAGGTCCTTTATTCAACAATGCCGAAGCCGTCGAACAAGCGACGGTCGGTCAGCTATTCCCTTGTACTCAGGGCCCTCTGTTTCTAACTTCTTTGCCGCTGGAGCCACTTCGCGAAAGAGGTATTAGCACTTGACCTAAATCTGATGTCGTTTTTCGTAGATGACATGCTTGCCTTGTGGACCATGGTCCTACTAAGACAATTTTTGATAATGCTAGGATTTCTGATTTGTTAGAAATCTCTCTTCAACCCCCTGTTTTTGACCCAGTACTTTTTCCAATCGCTTTAAGTTTTTGGTCTTCTGAGTATAATACTTTTGTTTTTTCTCTCGGTCCCATGTCCATTACTTTAAGGGATGTTGGGGCCCTAGTAAATCTGCCACCTTTGGACGATACCATTTTCCCTGGTATTTTGATTTCTGGTGTCGCCCCAAAATTTGATAGAGGCCTCACTGAATTTTATTCAAGCCCGCAAACCTTTCATAACCACTCGAGTGCTGAGCCTTCCCATACTGAGCGAGTGGCCTTTCTTCTGAGTTGGATTTGTAAATGCATTTTGTGTGTACCAAGCATAAAGCCTTCCATGAGCTATTTACCCATAGTGCACGAATTGGCGCGTGGTAGGCCTCTGAATTTGTGTTCTTTCTTTTTAGCTGCTCTTTATAGAGGTATGACTTCTCTTCAATCCCAATTGAAGAATGGTGCATCTCTCACTGGCAGTGGGCCTCTTTGGTTCACTCAAATGTGGTTGAGAGTCTATTTTCCATCGCTTGGTGCTCCATCTTTTTCCAGTCCTTTTGCTAGCTGCTATGGGCTAGCCATTGAGCCCCTAACTCCTGTAAATATGTCCAGAAGGGACATTTTTTCATTCTTTTATACTTTGAATTCAATTCCTTCCTTCTTTCCTTTTCCTCCCTTTTTGACTCCAGATTATGTGCAACCTCCATCCACTCTAGATAGTGCGAACACTTCCTTGTTTGTTTGGATTCAGTTTTTGACCGGGAGGGAGTTGTTTCATGATATTTTGACTGGAACCAATGCTAAGGCTGGGATAGAAATATATGCTCCCCAATTTTTTGCTTGCTAACTTGATTTTGGGCAAACTTGGCCCGTTCTCCCTTGCTATTCAAGGAATTTGATAGACCGCTTCCACACCATTAATAAGGCAGAGGCAAAGGCTATAAATACTCGCAATCTTCTTTTGACGAGCAATTTTTCATTAGCCCCCTTCAATCCTAGTCGTGCCATCCATCCCTTTTTTGAACGACTCTGGCCATCAGTGAAGCGTAGATTGTTTGCGACTGATGCCAATCGTGCTTTCCATTCACAAGACCAGCCAAACATTTCTTCCACCTCCCCTGTTTTGGTCACTCCTGTGTCCATTAGGAGTCCCTCTTCCTCTGCTCGTGCTAAACAATATGCCCATCCATCGACTTCTCTTCCTACCAAGCCCACTGCAGCTAAAAGTGTCCTAAGCCGCAAACGGCCAGCCTCAGCATCTCCCATTTTGGAGAATGATGCTAATGATACCCCTCTCATCGTCAGGAGGAAGCTAATTAAATTGGTTTACTCATAAGCATACCTTTCCATACTTGCGACTTTTCCATGTGCGGATAGTTTATTTGGACCTCTCAAAAAAGTTCAACCTCTCCCTTGAAGGCTTTGGTGTTGGCAGCTCCTGCTCCGTTATCCTCTGCTAGGGCTGCTTCGTCCAAATCAGCTGATGAATGGACTACGCTTAAAGAGAAATCTTTAGTCCCAAAATCCTCATCACAACCAATGGACGAGCCACCTTCTTCCTAGGGACCCCCCAAACGTCGAAGCAAAAGGTAATTTGTTTTTTGATGTTTTACCTTTGCTTGTGCTATTGGTGTTGATTTGTTGCCTTTTGAGTTCTGCAGATGTTCCCATGAGTCTGCATGTTGCGGCAAGGTCTTCTCGCTTAGATAAGGGAAAGTCCTCACGAATGGTGGAGTCACAGGTGGCAGATTTAGCTGGGGATATGCCATCTTCCAAGATTGCTGATGAGATAATCTTTGCTTCGCCTTCACCTCCACTTTGTTTAGTGTAGTGGAAACCTTCAATATTGGCGATTTTCTTTGCAGGATGCTGATAAAATTGTGCGTTCCATTCAATACTTGTTCACTTCCTGGGGGCAAGTCAAAACATCTCGCCCTGCTTCAGCCAATTGTCCTTCTACTTCTTCAGAGGACGATATGAAGTTCCTCAAGCAGTCGACATTTGAGTATGTGTCCTTCATGGATATGGACATCGGTAAGGCTAATGTTGCCAGGCATAATGATAAGCTTGAGCATTTGAATGCGAAATTGGAGCAAGCACTGACACTTCCGTCGCTCAATTTTTCTGCTGATTTTAAAGCGACATTGAAAGTTATCCATTCTGAGGTCCTCTCCTTGCTGGCCAAGAATGTTGAACTGAAGGCCAAAAGTACTCAATATCTTCACGCCGTATCTGAAAAAGAGTCTTTGCTTCTGGAGATCAACAAAGCTGAGGACGAGTTGAAAGAAATATCTTTCGAAGTCATGATTGAAGAATCTTTGATGACTAGTTTGGCTGCTCAGATGAAGGAGCTTCAAGCCAAGATGGACGACTGCAAGGCGAGAATGGCTGTTAAAAAGCGTAATGCTTCCAAAGGAATTGAGCGAACTAAGTCTTTGGTCGAGCAGTACAAGAAGTTGGAAGTTGATGATGATGTTTTAGCTGAATTGAACACCACTTCTTCTCGGCAGAACGAGGATTGGGGGAAACTTAGGAAAATAATTCGTTTGGTATGGGGCGAATTGTAATTAAGACATATAATGCTTTAACTTTTTCTTTTTATAATTTCGTATTGACTTTCCCTTTGTAACCTTGTACTGATATAACAGCAGCCATCATTGTTAATGAATAACTATTTTAGCCTCTTGTGTATTTATTGACGTTCGTTTTTTT
The DNA here is from genome assembly GCF_002742605.1 of Olea europaea var. sylvestris. Classification (NCBI taxonomy): domain Eukaryota; kingdom Viridiplantae; phylum Streptophyta; class Magnoliopsida; order Lamiales; family Oleaceae; genus Olea; species Olea europaea. Next base: position 270,566 of record NW_019267156.1, on the reverse strand, counting down.
TAATCGTCAATCGCTCAGGCATTTAACTGCTTTATGCTAAAAATTTTGCACATTTTTTTTGATATTTCTGCCCGACTTTGGGCCACTTAATTCCATTTACTAGAGACGAATATGGCTGCTCATATTCTTTTTTTCACCTTCACCCCCTTATAAATGCACATCATATTCTGTCTTTTCACCTTCACCTCCCTATAAATGCACATATACTTCATACTTTCAATCTTCATTTCTATTTTTTTTCTTCAAAAAACCAATTCGCTGCCATTGCTTGGCATTTTTGACAATTAATCCAAAACTTTCTTTTTCCATGGAAATGGATCATCTGATCCGCCCACTTTACCATCTTTCTTGATGTCACCTTTGGTATGGGAGATATAGGAAATATTCTTTGGCCAGCAGCAAAGTTCTTCCCATTGTCTTCGTTCCTACAAGGAGTTCAATGATGGAAGACAATTTTTGGGGTGCTTGTAAGCCACCTTGCTTGCTGAGAGTGCTTCTCAGCCTCCTTGTCCGTCGTTGCAGCGATGCATTTAGGAAGGCGATGTGAGGGTGCGTCATCTTCCTTTCTGCTTGCTGAGAGTGCTTCTTGGCCTCTCTGCTTGCCTTTGCAGCAATGCAATCAGGATGGCGATCAAGACCAGTACCCCCTCTTACTCGGTGATCGACCATGAGATTAGTCTGCTCTTAATCGTAGTTTATAGAGCATTTAGCATCTTGTATTTCGCAGCTTTGTAATGAACATTTGATAATAAAGGAATTTATTTGAACGTATTTCGCTCTGGCCCTTTTTACTCTACGATCATTCAATGCGATTTGGTTACGCTTTTCTTTGTTCACTTTTCCATAAGGAAGGAACATACTTTTTCAAATATTTGCCATTAATGAACCTTATGTGCTTGGTGCCGTCTAAATCTTCCAAATGATAGGCTCCATTAGGCAATACATTATTCACTTTATATGGTCCTTTCCAATTGGGAGACCATTTGCCATACTTTGGATCTTTGCTATACAAAGGGAGTACTGTTTTTCAAACCAGTTCGCCCAAGCTGAACGACTTGGCTATAACTTTTTTATTATAAAATTTAGTCATTCTTCGTTTTTGAACTTGCAATCTATCTAGGACGTCTAACTTTAATTCGTCCAACTCTAATAAGTTTTGAACTAGTGATTCGGTATACTCATCATCACTTAACTTATGCTGCAAACACACTCTGATCGATTGCACGTTGATTTCGATAGGCAAAACAGCCTCCTGTCCATAAGTAAGTTGGAAGGAGTAATTTTGATACTTGACCGAGGCGACGTCCTATAAGACCATAAGGCTTTGTTCAGACATTCGTGCCAATTTCTGACATTTTCATCTATTATTTTCCTTATGATATTTTTTAGAATCTTATTAGAAGATTCTGCTTGCTCGTTGGATTGAACGTAATATGGTGTGGAGTTTACTAATTTAACTCCAAACTCGCTCAAGAATTTATTCACTTGATCCCCATTTAAAGATGTCCCGTGATCTACCATCAAAGTTTGTGGAATTCCAAATCTATAAATGATGTGATCACGGATAAATTCTATGACATTCTTCTGGGTGATCTCCTTTAAAGGTACCGCCTCTACCCACTTACTGAAATAATCAGTTGCAACTATAACAAAAGTATATTGCTTGGACGATGGGGGATAAATCTTTCCTATCAGGTCTATCGCCCAACCCTTGAACGGCCAAGGTTTAATAATAGGTGTCATCTCTTGTGCTGGTGCCCTTTGTATTGGACTATGCTTTTTGCATGCTAAACAATTCTTTGCATACTGAACGCATAATTCTCCCATCTTTGGCCAAAAATATCAACTCCTAATAATTAACCATCTCATCCTTTGGCCAGCTTGATGAGCTCCACATATCCATTCGTGCACTTCAGCCATGATCGTCCTGACTTCTTGCAAACTTACACATGTTAGCAGTATACCATCAGAACGTTTCTTGAACAACTCTTCATCTATCAGTGCATAGTTTAGCAAACACAACTTCATTTTTCTACTGTCTCTTTTATTAGGTTCTTTAAAGAACTCCTTAATTTCTGCCCTCCAATCCATTGTATCTCCATCTTGTATGCAATGAAATTCAATCTTTCTCGCCCTTCTTTGGATCACGGGCAATATTGTTCCATACTCACAAGTAGACTTCTAATTTAAAACCTTTGAGTACCCTGAAGCCATCTGGGCCAACTCATTTGCCACGTCATTATATATCCTATTAACGCATTGAAGTTCTACTTGGTCGAATTCTTCTAATAACTCTTAGGCGATTTCATATTGACTCATGATGGAATCACTTTAGCATTTAAAATCACCAATCAATTGGTGAATTACCAATTGAGAATCGTCTTTAATGTTTACATTTTTTTACCCCCATATCTATCATTAGTTCTAGGCCCACGATTAAGGCTTCATATTCGGCCTGATTGTTGGTGCACATCCTATCCAAAGTGAATGCGAATTTGTAGCAAATCCCTAAAGGATTTATCAATGCTACTCCTACTCTTGCTCCTTTAGAGGTTTTTGACCCATCAAAATACAATACCCAAGGTTTTAGCTCGAACAAATTGATTTCTAATTCAATTTCTTCAGGCATGTCAAGGCATGGATGATCGGCTAGAAAGGTAGTCAAAGCCTGATTTTTTACTGCCTTTTGGGGTATGTATTGTATTTCGAATTCTGATAAAGCTAACGTCCAAAGGCCTACCCTTTGGTGTAAAATAGGGCGAGAGAACGTTTACTTAATCAAATTTACTCTAGAAATCAAATAAACGGTTATGGGCCGTAAATAAGCCCTTAATTTTGTACATGTGAAATACAATGCAAGACATAATTTTTCAATAGCAGAGTAATTACGTTCACATTTTGTTAACCGTCTACTCAAGTAGTAAATCACCCTCTCTTCATCAAATTGATCTTCTTGCGCAACCATTCCAGCTATTGATTCTTTTTCAGCCGATACATACACTTTCATTGGTCGTCCTTGGATTGGTGACACCAACACTGGTGGACTTGATAAATATGTCTTCAGGCTTTCAAAAGCCTTTTGATGTTCTTCTTTCCAGATGAATTCGTCCTGATTTTTCAGCTTTAAAAGTGGCGAAAAGATTTTAATTCGCCCTGCACAGTTAGAAATAAAGCATCTTAAAAAGTTTACTTGGCCTAGAAACCTTTGCAATTCTTTTTTGTTGCTAGGTGGTTTGGCCTCTAAAATGGCTTTCGCTTTATTTTTATCAAGTTCAATCCCTCTTTTGTGTACCAAGAAACTAAGAAAGTTCCCTACATTAACACCAAATGCACATTTGAAGGGATTCAACTTTAGCTTATATTGCTTCATTCGCTCAAATGAACATCTTAACTGTTCGAAATGGTCTTCTTCTTTAATGGATTTGACCACTATATCATCTACATACACTTCAACAAACTTGCCTATCATATCATGGAAAATTAAATTCATTGCCTTTTGATAAGTTGCTCCTGCGTTTTTCAGGCCGAAAGGCATGACTACCCATTCAAAACATCCTAAAGACCCAGAGCATCTAAAGGCAGTTTTGTGTATGTCTTCCTCAACTATATAAATTTGATTGTATCCTAAATACCCATCCATGAAAGAATACATGACGTGTCCGGCAGTTGAGTCTACTAAAGAGTCTACCGTGGGCATTGGATACTATTCTTTGGGTGTGACTATGTTTAAATTCCTAAAATCTATGCACACCCTTAGTTTACCATTCTTTTTTAGTACTGGCACGACATTGGACAACCATTCGACATACCTGGCTATTTTAATAAAGCCTGCTTTTAATAATCGCTCTATCTCTTTCTTAATCTCAGGGAGTACATTAGGAGCAAAACGTTTGGGAGGTTGCCTATGAGGTTTAAAATTAGGTTTAGTTGGTAATCTATGTTCCACCAAGTCTCTATCTAAACCAGGCATTTGTTCATATTTCCAAGCAAAACAATCTTTATACTCCTTTAACAAAGCGACTAATTTATCACTAACCTCTTGATCGAACATCTGGCTGATGAATGTTGGACGATCTTCTCCTTCATTACCAATATTTACTTTGATCAGAGGGTCTTGTGCTTGAGCGTGTCCAGGCTTGATGATCCGCATTATTTCATTGTCCAGCTCCCTTGTAAGCACTTCTTCTTTTAAACAATCCACCTTGTTGACTTCTCGGCCAATACTTTGTTCCAATTCGAATACTGCTAATTTGTCTTTCAACGCTTTCAGAGCTACCTCTTCTTTCGTCTTGTCCTTACATTCTTTATTGAAAGCCATTAATTTGGCTTTGAAGGCCTGAATATCGACCATTTGCTCTTGTTGCTTGCATAACTCCTTTAGCTGCAGTTGCTTCTCCATTGAAACTTGTAAGGATGACTTCTGTTGGAATCATATCCCCTTCTGTCTTTGCAAATTTCCTCATCATCCTGGATGGAATAGTGTTTATAGCTGCTCCATTATTGACAAGCGCTTTTGCCACAGGTATGCCGTTAACTAGAGTTTTAACGTACAACGGCCTCAAGTGTTTAGTCAATTTCATGACTGGCCGTTTAAAAATAACCTTTTCGGCAGCTTCTATTTCTACTTCCTGCTTGTTCTCTGTCGAGTTATCCTTTTGTGATAAGTCAACGTGTAGCATATCGTACTGAGCCTCTGTCTCCTGAATTTCCTTTTTATTGTTTTCTGATGCTTCCTCATCCGTTACCCAACCTGTGGGAAGAGGCATTATTCTTGGAGGTGATCCATACTTTTCAGAGCGAGGCACTCTCTTCTTCCTTTTGGGCGTCCCGTACAACACATAAAAATCGAAAGAACGCCCAGATGGTTCTCCCAATAAATCTACTTCACGAACTCCCTCTCGATGTAGTTGCTTCAATAGAGTATTGTACGATACTCCTCTCCTTCTTCTTTTTGCTTCTAAGTCGATTTCCTTTTCAATGTCTGTCATACCATCATCTTCTTCACCATTGTAAGCCTCTCTAGAAGTCTGGCCTTCTTCATATTCCAGCACGCATGCTTCTCCTTCGTTATCCTCTCTTTCTTCTTCTTCTTTCTCTTTATTTTTGAAGTCATTGGCTAGTAAATAATTATTAGTCACAACAGGAGGTAACGTACCGAACTGAATAGTAAGGGGCTAATCTGGATCTTCTCCATCCCTTCTGTCTCGCTCAAACTTCGATCTCCCAGAAGAAGTTTCTGGCAACTCTTTCATTGATTCATCTATATCAGTCTCTTCACTATCTTTGAGAACATTTTGATTGGCTACCTCAAGTAGTTTAGGCGCCTTAGGACGTGGCACTCCCTGTTGTTGCCTCATCATTCGTCCATAATTTCGTTGGAAACGCCTCTTTTGGGTTCTAGTCATCTTGTTGAAGGGTATCGTCTTTCCTGCATTGTGCTGGAACGAATGCCATACATTTGGTCGGTGAGGTTGCGGCCTGAATGTCCTCCAATTATTTACTGGCCTGAACTGCTTCTCAAAAGGCGATCCCTTATAGAACGATGTACCTCGCCCTCTACCAGGCTGAGTGTTTGGGAAGAAAGTAGGGCGATGGGGATGCTGCCATATCCCTGGTTTCTCCGTATTCATACTCACATCTCTTTTACATCTTGCACACAAGACGTTTTCATCCTTTTTTGGCTCCTTCCCTTTAACACGCTCGAAGACACTGGGATGTGGTCCAGGGTCTTCTTCTCCATCATCTATAACCAATTTGAATTTTGGCAACTTATTTTTGAACCAGACGTCACCATATTCACTCCAAGTGGCTGTGGAAAAGGATTTTCATCCACTGCCATCTTCTTCTTATCATCGAACGTAATTCATCCTGATTCAATGGCATCCTGTAACACATGGCGAAAAATCAAGCAATTGTTAGTCAAATGTGACCATGCATTATGCCGCTTACAATATTTTTTACCCTTAATTTATTCAGGGTTTGGCAATTTATACTTATCGCTCAGCTTTATCTGCTTATCCTTATATAATTTATCAAATATAAGGTCAACCTTGGTTACATCGAATGAGAACATTCTAGCTTTTACGTTTTCATCTTTCATAGGCTCATCCTTGCCCGATGGTCTAGGCTTAGCCATTATAGGACAAGTATAAGTGTCTCCTTTGACTAATTCAGCCAAACACATTTCGGTCCGATCGTATGACTCGTTATTAATGGTATGATCATCAAAATTCGGGTCTCTATAATAAGTCCCCTTGCTAGAATTTTTTATTTGCTCTTCTTCTCTTATCAATCGTTCATACCTAATCACATTCGCACTCAATTGGAAAAGGTCAGAAAATTCCTTGTCTTGGAATTTCTTTTTTAAATCAAATCTGAAACAACCTTGAGTGATTTTGATAAACTATTTTTTGGGCAGAGGTACAAAATATTTACTTCTTGCTGTTTTGAACCTTTGGAGGAAACCTTCTGCCCATTCGTTTGTCATTCGACGTAGGTTCGCCAAATCGGCCAAAGTAACTTCAGACTCAGTCTTATAAAACTGAGCGTGGAATAATTCTTCCAATTGTTGCCATGTTTGAACAGAATTCGCTGGCAAATTGATGAACCAGGAGAAAGCTACTCCTGTTAATGAACTAGAGAAAAGCCTCATTTTATGATAATCAGTTACGTCACCACTTTGCAGTGTGAATCGTCCTATGTGTTCTACAGTAGACACCTCTCTTAAATCGGTAAACAATGAGAATTCTGGCACTTTATACTCTCTAGGCTATGGATATGCTTGGTCTATCCAATCAGGATATTACTTTGTGTATGTAGGCCTAATGACAGGACGTACCCCAAAAGCCATTTGGTTCCGTACGATTTCCATAATCTGATTCCTCAACATGACGTTGGGATCATATGGAATCCCTATAGGTTGGTTGACCGGTAGATTTGCTTGAGGCCTGATATTTGGTCCTTGATTAGGAATAAAATTACCATGATTTGGGCCATTGTTACCATTTTCTAATTGTAAAGTCATCGCCAATAAAAACACCCCTTTTTGGGATTTTATCTCAAGAGGTTTGTCCCTTACACAATCGTCTGATCCCTTTTTAATTGTTAGCGACTAACCCACGCAAAACAATTTGGTACGCCCGGTAAGACCGTGATGTTTGGTGTTGAAGATACAAAAGGTGAAACAATATGCCTCAGAGATCCGATAAGGAAGCAGCAAGTCAGGGAGAAGTCCAGTCTGTGATTGAACGATATGAGGAGCAGCATAGCTCTCCACGAACAGATGGACAGAATCAAAGCAGTAACAGTCGTTACGAATCAATGGCAGAGTTGAGTCCTCGAACTATGCGTGCACTACTTGGAGACTCACACAAGATGTCGTTAAATAGGTAAATCTTCGAAAAATTCATAATATGGAAAGATTTACTCAGAATGGGAATGCACACTATGACAACATGGCCAAGCAACTGAATACTTTGAATAAAATAATGAATAAGTTAGTAGGCCAAATTTGTCAACCAGTTATGCCTCTTGCAAACCATTTTCAAACTAGGACGATTGTGGGACATAATCTCCTAGTCCTAAATCCAAGTCAAGGGGTAGAACCACATTTCGGTCCCTTTACTTCAAACCAAGGGGATGGTGTAATGCCAAATCAGAATAATGGTAGTGGTACGCCTAACTTGGGGGGTAATCCAAATGTAAGAGATAATGTCCTAAATAACGGGCAGAATACCTCACGTGTTAATGAGGGAATAAATGTTCAGGCTAATAAAAACAGAATACCTCCAAGGGGGGCAAGCACACGAGTTACTGAAAAAGAAGTGTTTAAATCTAAGCTAAGAAATTTAAAGTTACATATTCTCTGCTTGAGAGTGTTTGATTCGGGGGGCCTTTTGCTCTATGTCTTTTCTTCCTTTTATACTCCCTGGATGATCTCTTCGTGATCAACTACTTAAAAACTGTTTAATCGCTCTATAACTGCCCACTTTCCTTGTAGTGGCTAACTTGTCATGAAACTGCCTTCTCTAACTGCTGTCATTACTTTTGTCGTTCAACAGTCTTCAATTGAATTCCTTGAATCGTGGAACGTGATAGGACTACCCAATAATTGCTTTATTAACTACACTTTTGGGTAATCATAACATCTTATGTTTGCTAAGATGCTGGGCGACTCGAATGTTTGGACGAGAGCAGGGTCACAGCTCTGGGCAACTGCATGGCAATTCATTCGCTCAAATCTTGGGCGATGGTATTATCGCGTTCATGGGCTTCCCTATTTGGGCCTTTATCCTGCATTGTCTGATTGGTTCATTCTTTAGGCTATTTGATTTTTTGGGAATCTTCCAGTTGTGATTCATTCCTTGGGCTATTCAACTTGGGCTGAACTTTTTGTGTGTTAAAAATTACTTATCTATGAGAAATTAAAGCAGATAATGTGACTAAACTTGGAATATTGAATCCGAAATTTGAAAAAGATACTATGTTCCATCCCATTAGAAGGTGAAATTCCACATGTCCATACGTCCTTGAGCATTTAAGTTTGGACACCAACTGAAACAAACTTTTAAAATGGGAGACTTACCTCTTATCCCTTGTTTCATTTGTTAAAATTAGATTTTTAATAGATTTTAATAAAAATTTAGAAAAATGTGTGGTAAAAAATGAGTTTTGAAAAAATAAATTTTGAGAAATAGGAAGGGCCTGGTGACCTCTAACCAAAATCTACATGTGCTGATGTTGTTAGGCTTCGACTTGGATTGTGAGCATGGACCTTAGGCATGATTTGTGGGCTATTGACTTGGGTTCAAGAATGTGTATTCTTTTGATAAAATATAAAATAAAATTTTCATATTTTAATTTAACCACTATTTGACTCTCTTTCAATTAAAACTCTTTATTTTTCAAATTCATTTTTAATCACACATTCAAACAATAAAATATTGTACACGTAAACTCAATTTTTTTCATACTTTCTAACATTCTCCAAAAAATCACTATTCAAAACATCATTTTCTCCCAATTTCTCTTTATAATGACCATCAAATATATGCTTAATCTTCCAACCATATCTTGGCATGTGACATTGGATATTCAAAGAAATGATGAAAGTGACATAATAATAGCTGAACCAATGAAAGACACATGAGTAGCATTGAATAGGGATGTCAACGAGTCGAGTCGAGTCGAGCCAAGCCAGCCAGCTCGAGAGCCAAAATTTGAGGCTCGAGCTCGACTCGAGTAAAATGATCAAGCTTTTTTCAGGCCCAAGTTGAGCCAAGTAAAAGCTCGACAAAAAAATTAGGCTCGAACCGAGCTTTCGGCTCAGACCTTTCCGAGCTGAGCCGTGTAGGCTCGATTTTTGTTTTGCTTTTGGTATATATATATTTTTTATATAATATGAAGCTGCCTTAATATTAATATTAAGCGAGCAACCTGCTGCCTATTTTCTGGCACTAGCACGCTGCCTTTTAAGTCAGCATGTTGCCGCCTTTAATTTTTTTTAATATAAATATAGGCTCTTGAACTCGAGCCGGTGAACCATACGGGCTGGCTCGAGCTTTACCCGGGCGGCCTGAGCCAACGAGCTCGATTACCATCCCCAGTATTGAAAGAGATATAAACCAATTTTGTGGGAGAGAGACTTGTTATTTTAGAAAGATGTAATATTGGCACTATAATTTTTATTTATTACACCATATTTCAGTTTTAATTAAATTCCTCAATTTTTATTCATTGTACTAATTATTTTCTTAATTTTTCTGTTGAATTCTTATATTCAACTTTCATTAATTAGTACATCTTGTCCCTGATGAGAACTTATGTCAAAATATTTTGTTTCCATCCTTTGGAAATGAGGTAAAAATATCTTTTCGTACTGTTTATTTTTTGTTTTTTCAAAATAAGATGGAAAAATAAGTTGTTAGTATACTATTTTGACGAACTTTTTGGACTAATGGATGTTGGCCTATGGTTGATTATAGCCTTTAAGTTTTGATTATTATGAACAAGTTAATATTGTTTACTACCAAATTGAATTCAAGTGATTATAGTTTTGAAAGCATACAATGAAAAATTGATCGATGATCTTCAAAAGTTCAAAAATTATTATCACAATCGGACTTGTGAAGGAGCTTAAGATCCAAATTACACATCAAAGAGCTTAAGAGCATAACTTTGAAATAAGATCAAAGATTAGATTTCTTAGATAAAGTGTAAGGTACTAAAACTTTGATATTAAGTAATGAATGTTTAAGCACAAAATCTTTTATGCATCAACAACAATTTTACGCATCAAAAGATATTTTAAAACAATGTTTTGATTAAATATAAAATGATTTTTAAAATGATATTTGAACCTGAAAAAATATCTTTTTATCTTGAAAATTTAGTTAAAAACACTTTCTAAAAGTCTTTCTAAACCTTCGAATCGAATCAAATGGGACCAAAAAGTAAAAAGATTGAAACTATCGGACAGTTGATTGACCGGAAGAGGCGATCGACTGGATGTTTCCAAATGTCAAAATTTGACTGATTTGACCTCTAATTTTCACTATACAAAAGGCTATATTGGTCATCCGGACAAAAAACAATCGATCAGATGAGTCATCCAAACTTATAGATTCTTTGGTGTTTTGTACTTTATAAAAACCATCTCACTTTGCATTCATTGTACACTTTTAAGAGCATTTAAGTGAGATATTCTTGAGAAAATTATTGATCTTTCATCATATTTATCTTCATCAAATCATTTACTTTGAAATTTTTTTGATTGAATCAACTTTTCAAAATTATTTTTTAATCAAAGTTTTTTTTCACCTAACATTTGTGCTTCATTCATTGCTATTCATTAAAGTGTTAGCTTATTTCTCTCTTAGTACTTAATTTATTTATATCATTTATTGAGGGAGAAGTTTCAAATTATAAAATCATTCATCTTTAAATTTGTGCGTCATATTGATGTCTCGAAAAGTTCAATACTGTATAAAAATTAGTACTCCTTGTTTGTAAGTTACCGAAAGCGTTGTAAGGCTTTGTATTGTAAATCAAATTTAGTGAAAAAGCTTTGCTTGTGACCAAGAGCTTGGTAAAGGAGGGCATAGATTATCGATTTTGATCGAACCTCCACAGTTACATCGTATGCATAACCTCTTCCATTTTATTTATAGCTTTCATATTTGTGCACTTATTAGATTAATAAATTTATTCCAAACTTGTTCATACTTTGAAGTAGTTTTTTGAAAAAGTTTTGGAAAACCAATTCATTTCCCTCTTGGTTAGCTATTCTTGGACTTTCAATTGGTATCTGAATTGGTGCTCATTTTTAAAGTAAAATATATTACAATTTTGAGTAATAGCTATCCACAATCTTCAAAGTCTAGAGGGGAATTCTAGAAATCATCCTCTTTTCTTTGATGACATACATTACCTAGTTTTAGAAATATAAGTATTCAGACTATATTTTTAAACTTAGAAATGTTTTTTTACGGTTTAAAGTAAGCTCCTAGAGCTTGATATGAAAGATTGAGCAAATTTCTACTTTTAAATGATTTTTCAATAGGGAAAACGGATACACCCGCTTTATCAAACCAAAAGGAATGATATAGTTGTCATTTAAATTTATGCTGATAATATTATTTTTGGTGCAACTAATGTTTCTCTTTGTGAAGTTTTTTCTAAATTTATGAGCAATGAGTTCAAAATGAGCATGATGGGAGAATTAAAATTCTTTATTGAATTCCAAATTAGACAAACTAATGATGGGATATTCATTAGTCAAAATAAATATACTTTGGACTTGCTCAACAGGTTTAAAATGGAAGAATTGAAGCCAATGAATAATCCGATGAGCTCATCCACAAAATTGGACAAAAATGATCAAAGTACTTTTGTTGAAAGGTATGATCAGATCCCTTCTTTATTTAACTGCAAGGAGATTTGATATTATGTTTAGTGTGTGTTTATGTGCTAGATTTTAATCTAATTCTAAAGAATCACACCTCAATGCCGTGAAAAGAATTTTTAAGTATCTTAATGGCACTATAATATTAGGCCTTTAGTATTCAAATGGCACTCATATTGATTTACTTAGCTATAAGGATTCTGATTGGGCCGGATGCACAATTGATCGTAAGAGCACCAGCGGAGCATATCACTTTTTAGGCTCTGCACTTATGTCATGGTTTAGTAAGAAACAAAATTCATTGTATTCTCTACTGGAGAATCTGAAATAGCTCGACTGCTAGTTGTTATGCACAAGTCCTATGGATGAAACAAGCTCTTAGTGACTATCACTTATTATTTGATCATATAGCTATCACGTGTAATAAAACTAATGCCATAAACTAGTAAAAAAAATCCCATTTTGCACTTTAAAACGGAGAATACTAAGATTAGACATCATTTTCTAAGAGATCATGCACAAAAGGGAGATATTGTATTAAAATTTGTGAATATGAAAAATTAATTGGCCGATATTTTTATTAAACCTATAGCGCTTGATCGATTCTCTAGCATTCGAAGAGGTTTAGGTATTAATGATGAAACCATCCGGTCGATCAGACACTGTTCGAAAAAACGATCTGTTTTTTTATGTCGTCCAAATTTTTCGAACAGTGTCCAATCGACTGGATGGTGCAAGTTGTCGAACGGACTGCCACGATTTTTAGGTTTTAAAAAGCCTTCAACCCTCATATTTCACATATTTCTCTCACTTTTCTTCTTCTTATTCTCCATAGATCCACCTCAAACACTATATCTACCATTAATCCTAAAATCTCAACAAGATTTGAAATACCAATCACTTTTTTACTTCAAATCTCTTAAAAGCCCCAAATTTTTTCTACCACAACCTTCCTTTCTTTGTCTTTGATGGTTGACTGCGCCCTAAAAACCTCTTCTATATTTCATGTTTCCATAACGCCAAGGGTTAAAATGCCGAGAAATAAACCAACGAGGGAAAGGTTGCCAACTCCTTTATCAGAGGACAAACCTGAGGTGCCGAAAAATCCTTTTGATAAATCACTGATCCTTATAGGTAGGACCATCGATTTTGTGGATTTTACTTTTTAAGTGTTGGCATTTCATGCTGAAGAATTCTTTATGAGCGTGAGTTGTCTTAATTGCATCTATGGAAGAAAATACATATCCTAAGCTTATGATCCTTTTTTTTCAACAAATATATGGTTTATACTCCTCGTTTAGGTAGCATTTCTTGTCTTCTCAAAGAAAAAAGAATTATAATTACCAAAGCCATTTTATGTTCTCTCCTTGAGCTCGAAGAATGTGAGAATCCAATTTTTTTTCATATAGCTCATCCAACCTTTGAAGATTATAATCGTAGAGTGATCGGGAAAAATTTTGAATCCAGTAATGCTTATCTCAAATTAACTTACTTTATCTTGTAAAGTTTTGCACAATCATTGCCCATGTTTTTCTCCTAGGAAAGGTCACCTTGATGAAGTTACTCATTTCTACCTGTTCATTCTTGACTCTTTTTTAGTCGAGCAAAAATTAGATTTTCTGGCAATTGTGAGTGGCCACATGAAAATTGTCCATCCTCCCACTCATTTAAAGGCCCTACCCTTTGACATGCTTCTTAGTTATGAAAATTTTTAAACATTTTGAAATTCTTCTAAACGGTGAAGTATTCGTTTCACTCTGTCCTAACAACATTATCAGCACCCACACCCTTCAATGGATGAAAATTGTCAAGGTGCATGGGCAATAGGTGGCCATACTAAGGAATTTGATCTGAACTCGGGACTTTTAACTTTATCCTTCGAATGAGATGAAGAAATCACTAGTAATGATCATGACGATGACATACTACAAGTTCCTAGTCCTCCTCATGACATCCCGATATCAAGTGTTCTTCTACCTACCGAGGATTTTACTTTTACCGAGGATCACTACAATCTTCTAAATGGCTTATCAATTCACTCACCTCTACCATCGATGGCCTGGAGAGATTACTTCACCAAGTGCTCGCTCAACAAAACGCGTTAAATGTTCAACAAGAAACTCTCAATGCACAACACTTGGCGTTTCAAGCTCAACAAAATTCCTTTTATGAAAGGTTTGATGCACTTTCCCACCACCGCTTCCGAAGCCTTAGATATGACTTTATACATATGTATTTTTAGTCACCTATTTTGATCTAGGTTCTTTATATTTTTATTTTCGTAAACCTATGCTTGACATGACTATGTATGCGATATCCTATATTTTGACTTTTAATTGATTCGACATTATGTATTAGCTTAAGAGGGAATCATTTATTATTTTATATGGTTGTATTTTAATCTTAAATGCAATTTCTTTTTACTTATGCCAAAAGGGGAAAAAATATATAAGATGATAAACTCAAACGAATGCATGATCTAAATGCTTGCCTTGATAAAAATGTGCCTCGAATGAATGACTATTGATATGCAAAAGATGGAATATATATGGATTACATGCAAAATTTAAGATTTATATTTCTTATCAATTTCTCAATATTACTTTGTAAATCATCATGTTTATCATAATCAAAAGGGAAAAACTGTTGACCTATGGTTGATTATAACCTTAAAGTTTTGATTATAACAAACAAGTTAATATTGTTTACCAACAAATTGAATTGAAGCGATTATAGTTTTAAAAAGCATACAATGAAAAAATTGCTTGATGGTCGCTAAAACATCGAAAACTAATATCACAATTGGACTCGTGAAGGAGGTTAAGATCCAAGTAACACATTCAAGAGCTTAAGAGCCAAACATCGAAGCTAGATCAAAAACTAGATTTCTTAGATAAAGTGTATAGGTACTAATACTTTGATATTTAACAATAAATGTTTAAGCTCAAAATCCTTCTATGCATTAAAAATAATTTTGTACATCAAAAGTTATTTTAATATGTTTTGATCTAATATAAAAATAACTTTTAAAATAATATTTGAACTTGAAAAATATCTTTTATCTTAAAAATTTAGTTAAAAATACTTTTCAAAAGTCCATACTTTTCAATACCGTCAAATCGGATCAAATGGAGCCAAAATGTAAAAAGACCAAGAGTGCTGAACTGTTGACCGGTCGGAAAAGGCAGTCGACTTGATGTTTTCAGGGTCCAAAATATGATCGTTCTAACTTTTGATTTTTTTTACTGTAGAAACGGTTATATTGGTCATTCAGACAAAAGGCAGTCGACTAGACAAGTCATCTGATCTTAAAAATTTCTTTGCGCTTTGTACTAGATTAATACCATCTCACTTTACATTCAATCTAAGACTTTAAGAGCATTTAAGTGAGATATTTTTTAGCAAAATTATTGATCTTTTATCTTATTTATCTTCATCAAATACTTTATTTGAAAAACTTTTGATTAATCAACGTTCAAAAAATATCTTTTTCATCAAAGTTTTTCTCACCTACACTCGAGCTTCATTTATTACTATTCAGTAAAATGTTCTCCTATTTCTTTCTTAGTATTTAATTTGTTTATATTATTTATTAAGAGAGAAATTTCAAATTATAAAATCATTCATCTTTGAATTTGTGGGTCATATTGCTCAATATTGTATAAGAATCGATACTCCTTATTTATAAGTCATCGAAAGCATTGTAAGGGGTTTGATTACAACATAAGTCAATCAAATTTAGTAAAAAAAAAAAAAACTTATTCGTGATGTAGAGCTCAATAACGGAAGACATAGATCATCAATTTGAATCAAACATCCACAATTACATCATTTGCACATTTTCTTCTCCTTTATTTGTCGCTTTCATATTTGTGCACTTTATTTAATTAATATATATATTCCAAACTTGTTCATGCTTTGAAGTAATTTTTTAAAAAAAGTTTTGGAAAACCTATTCACCCCTTCGTAGTTAGCTATTCTTGGATTTTCAATGGAAAGTTTGAGGATAACAATGCCATGAAAAATTGCTAAGGACATAAATGCTAAAACTTTTTTTTACAATTATGTCTCATTTCATTTGGCTAAAAATTAAATCTTTAGCAAATTTTTATAGCATTGATAAAATGAGTACTTGAAAAATTAATAAAGTCATGAATTTCATAAATTGTGCAGTTTAAAATATGTTTGAAAAAAAATGAATTTTAAAACAGGTAATTATTTTCACACTGTTGTAAATATAATAGTACTTATGAATAACTTTTATACCTTTGCAGTCCTAGTCATTATGGTTGTTTTATCCTTCGTATTCTTAAATTTTTCCTATAAATATAGGGCTTTGCATTTTAATAAAACGGACAAGTCTACAAACATTTGTTCTCTCCTCTCATTTTCTCCTTTCATAACACATTATTAGCATGATTCTTTCAAAATCCGAGTAAATTAGTTAGAATGTAATAATTCTTTTTATCATGTGTATCAAATTTAATTTGGTGACATGCGGATTTTTTTCATCAATTCACTTATTCAATTCATGTCTTTAATTGGTTTCTTTAATTGCGTAAAAATTCATGTTGCAATTTTGACATCCAATGAAGTTACATGGGGTTTTGTGTAGAAAACATAATCATGATTTATTGACTTATATTGGAATTTGCATGTAGGCTATAATCACTTTTTATTTTTCCAAGATCTAAAGTTTGAACAGGGATGCCTACAAGATCCAATGGCAAGAAAAAATTGTAATTATGTGTAATGATTTCATATTTTTGCACGTGTAACTTGTATGCTAGATTTCCTTTTAATAATTGTTTGGTATACGACATACATATTTTATCAAAATTAAGATATGCATGTTATGTAAAGTAATAATTTTATCTTATTATTTTTCTTCATCTTATTGTTAAATTAATTATCATTCAATTAATCATTACCTTCGTATTATAAAATATTGTTTCTCCTGAAATAACACACAATTATTTATAAATATTCTAGTTAGATTTTACATGCTCTTGAAAAATGCACTTTAGTAAAATCTAACATAAATTATATTTAAATTTCTAAAGAGTAAATTTTTTATACAACTTATTATTTCTAATAATAATATGTTATAGCTCCTTAAGAGCATGACATTTTGATTTCAATATTCCAGAAGAATATTGACATATATCTTTTGAAGAAATAATAATAAAATACAACGTATTCTAGAAGTAGCACATATTTCGAAGAATATACCATTTTGAATTAGTATTTATCCATAAAAGAAAACATATAACTACTGTCATATCGATATTAATTAGTTTGAATACTTAATTGATTATCATATGATTATACAATATTTAATTAAAATATTCAATATTAATTGAATTTTATTTTATTGTGAAGTTACTCAAATGGCAAATATCATAAAATTTGAGATGAATAGTCAAGATATCTATTTAATTGATAGTGCGAATGTGCATGCTATTTTTCAAGACAAATTATTTTTTTCTCACTTAACATTAGCAAAAATAATGTTAATAATGATATCAGGTGTATCAAACATCGTTGAAAGCTTTAAAATAGCTTGCACTATTTTAATACAAAATTATATATTAACAAAACACTTTATTCTAATAAATCCAACAGAAATTTGCTTAGTTTTAAGATATTCATCGCAATAGATATCATATTAAGGTGATGCAAAAAAATAGTATAAAATCTTTTTGCATTTCTTTTATATCTAACCAAAAGAAGATAAAAGAAAAATTACTGGCACTTCCTTTTAACATATATTACACATTATAAAAATGATTGAATAAACATTATCACGAACCTAAAATTCGTCGATCTTTATAGTGAATCTATATGTCATGTATTATTTCGGAATTAACAATGCAGAAATTCGCTTAATTTGGATGGCCATAATTTTTTTTTTAAAATTTTATCTTTCAAGAATATGAGATTTTTGAACTATTAGTGTTTTTAAAGCTTTCAAAATCTAGTAAGTATATTATTTAAAAGTATTTCTATTTCTATTATAGATTATATTTGTACTAAATAAATATGATATTAATGTTCTAGAAGGAAGTCCAACCCACCTTATCTATATGCTCCAGAAAGAATATTTTCTGCTCTTGAATATCATACTATTATAATTTCAATATTTTAGAAGAGTATTGACCTATTGCTCCTGAAGAAGCAAAAAAAAAAAAAAAAAACATATTAGTATTCTTGTAGAATGCTTTATTGTGTTCTTGAAGAAGTAAAAATTTATACATATTAATATTTTAACAAAATATTACAATTAATTTAAATGTATCAATACTCCTGAAGAATATTGTTCTATTATTTGTGAATAATCATAACCAAGTACAAATCAGTATTCTAAAAGAATATTGTTTTGATATTATAGAAAAGTTAATAGCGTGTATGTTAAGTTTCTAAAATGTGTGGTGCAATTGAAACTAACACTATATTGAAACATAAGTTTAATTTAATTTTATTGTTTGGCATGAATAGTTGGACCATCATTGGATCAATAATGATGCAAAATTAAAAATTCAAATGGACATTCAACAAAGAACTAGAACAATAAATCCCTATATATTATCTGTTCTCTTTATCGAAAACTAATCATTAAATATCACTAACTAAAATAGGAACTGAATTCCCTATATTTTTAAAAATTAATCAAGATGATAAATGGTTGATCATCTAAATATTATTTGTATCTAATAGATTTGATACATATATTAAATAATTGCATGGTGTTCGTGACCTAAAGTGAATGAAATTACTGTTCAAATTTCAAATTGTGAATGTAATTTTCAAATTATACAATTAAGGCAGTGTATCTTGTTAATGCTAGTGATCTTAAATCTCAATATTTTAATAAATGTTAATTGAGATGTCGATAAATAGTTTAATATTATTGTTTGATAAACACCTCCTATTAATTTAATTGAGAATAAAATACTTTCTATTTCTATTTAGGGAATGCTATTATGTATCATGTCAATATCATAGTTCTCCATATTATAATTGACTTATAATCAGAGCCTAATTTTTTTATCTAATTATTTTGACAGTGCATTGATCCACCGTAATGCACTAAGATGGAGAGTGAAGAAATCTAAGAATAATTGTGTGGTTTGAATTCTTATATAATATCTCAAGCCCTAATTGATGATATTTCATAAAGCAATTTGCTGGTTATCAATTTGATTAGATAATTATCTCAACATCAAAGGAGAAATTAAGAAGTTGCAAATAGTATACGAATGCATCATTATATAAATTCTCGTAAAATATAATTTGAATCAAAACTTCCAAAGATAATTTATTTAAATGAATTTGCTGACCAATGAGATCAATAATATCTCACACACCAATTTTAAATGCTCCAAATTGAATCAACGTCCTGGAGGACAATTAGTTAATATTATATTTGATAAATTTATGGCACGTCTGAAGCGTAATATATTTGATTCTAATATAAAAATCTTCAAAAAATGGAGCAATTAATAGAGATGATCTTACTAAGAAAGTATATACTTTTGATGAGTATTTAGACATGACAAATTGTAAAACTCCAGAAAATGTTCAAGTACCTAAAAAATGAAACTTGAGATATCTCAATAAGTTTTGTCGTTATGAAAAAATAAATAAAATCGAAAAAAAAATATATCAACAATACTTCTGCACATGATATATAGTATCATATTATGAATAGCAGGGAATCGAAATATATTCGTCGGAACATATCAATCAAAGTAATGATTGACCAAATAAAATTACACTATCATACTAAAATTAAATAGATTATTCTAAATGTAAACCCGTGTATATAGCCCTCATTTGAACCCCATTAATTTCAATTTCATTACATTACATTTTAGTTTTCTCTATACTACTTTCAGCCACACAATCTTCCATAAAATAATATTACACTTAAACCAAAAAGTTTTCCTTCACTTTCAACTATTCATTTTTCAAAAAAATACTATTCCACCCATTTTCATTTCTATAAAATGGGGGCATAATGGCTAAGTAACATTTCATCATTGGCTAATGAAAATAGATGTTTTTCCACTTGCTAATGATGAAATGCCATTCGGCCATTCTATATACCAGTATGTAAACCCTTATATAAATGTAGTATAACCCAAATTAAATTTACTACAGAAACTTGAAGGTTTTGAACGTATCTTACTAGTATTGAACTTACTATAGAAATTTGAAGTTTCTAGATCTACAAACTGAACACCTAAAGGTTTACACTTATGCAAAATGAAAAATGAAAAAAGTAAAATCGTAATATGAAATGTACGATTATTTACATAATGAATTTCATGAAGACATATATAAAAGATAAGTTATCATGTAGTGGATATAATAACAATTATATACCTTGTTAGAGTAACAATGCATAAGTTTCTAAATGGACAGGCCACATAGGCCTTAGCCCTATTTGTCCGGGGGCATACATCCTCTGTGGCCCTGTTCATGAAGCATACTTCTATGATAAATTTGATTATAATAAACATACCTCAAAGAAATTTAATACAATCATTGAAGGATTTAATATACCTAAAACATAATTCAAGTGATATTATCATAAGGAGGAGTTTATATTTGTTGTACTCTTTTCTGTTGACCAAGATTTTGTCCAATTGGGTTTTCCTGGCAAGATTTTTAATCAGACAACTTTTGTGACGTACTTAAAAGAATAATGTACTTTTTTCCTTCATTAAGATTTTTTCTACGGGATTTGTCCTAATAAAGTTTTAATAAAGCATATTATTTGTGCAATAAATGTCATAACACACGGGACATTTACCATTATAATATTTCTTATATGTATGAAACTCTCGAAGAGACCAAGAAGAGGTATTTTTCAAATCATCAAGTTTTGTCTCACCGAGTTTTCTTGATGACATTGACGTGCAAGATATCAATATTGAAGATATTGACATACAAGACATATATCGCTTTATACAAGAATTGAAATTAGGGAGAGTATCTATATTCTTTTTCCTTCAATCAAGTTTTGTTTCACTTGGTTTTATTGACAAGGTTTTAGCAAGGCATCATTTTATTACTCCAAATTTTTTATATACTTTCTTTATTATCAACATTTTTGTCAAATCGGATTTTTGCAAATAATTTTTCAAAGAGAGGGTTATTGTGTAAATAGTTATTCAAGAAGAAGTGTTTTAAATATAGTAGTATTTATTAATGACTTTTATACCCCTACAATCCTAGTCATTATGGTTGTATCCTTTGTAGCACTAATTCTTCCTTATAAATATGGAGCTTTAATTCTTAATAAAACACACAAGTTTATTGACTTTTAGTCCTTCCTTTCTATTTCTCTTTTCATAATACACACCATAATTTTTATTTTTTACACCTCATTTTAATTGCACTTAAGGTTCTTAATCTTTGTCATTATAGAACTTATGTCCCTAACGGTTTTTTGTGTAATTGTTAACCCCACACTTTTCATTAGTTTATACATTTTGTATTTGATAATGATTTTGTCTAAAAGTCCATTGAAATGGCTTAGAAAAACATATTTTCCCATCTTCTTTTAAAAAATAAACAAAATAAAAAGAACTAAAAATCTATGGTTTAATCACAAACTCAAATTTTGTGCAAATAATGAAGTCGAGGGATTGCATGCTAATTTTGTGTTCTTTGAATTCTACTAATTCTTTCTGGTCCATTATGATTAATAACTAGATCATTTCATGCCCCTCTTCTTTAATGAAATTTTCTCAAGTTTAATGTTCGTATCCATAACTTTTGGCAAAGAAACAATGGCATCTTAATGGAAAGTCGTTTCCTCTTGTTGTATTTACTGGAAGTCCAATCGACGTGATTCTTTTAATTGATGTCCATTAATAGCCGAAGGAAGAAATAGTCCCATATGCAAATCATCTGTGACAAATTGTGGTGAGAAAAATAATGCAATAGGTAAGTCACCCAAGACAATTTCATCAAGTTCAGATTCTACCTTTATATCTCGAAGTCACTGTCTTATAATAAAATCTCCCACGGGCATATAACTCTCATCAATTTTTTGAGCTGTCGATTGTTGTTTTCTTATGATGAAATCACATACGAACATCTTCTTGAAATCAACCACAGTCATCTTTTATTCTACTATTTTTGTCGTTTTATATAACCTGAAAAAAGAAAGAAAAATTTTAAAATGGAACGAAAATAAAAATAGAAGAATAGATGTAGAAGTCCAAGTTAATGCTAAAATAAATTGAACTCAAACTAAAGTAACAATCCTCGATACTTGTACCAATTACTTGTTTGCGAAAATATCTTTCAATCAAAATTGTCGCAAGTGTACGGTTCGTAAACAATAGTAAAATGGATTTTGAGTCCAACTATCGTGCCCATAGAGATTATACTAGTTTAGATTCAAATTAACTTATCCTAAACAATTGATATTTGTGATTTTTCCTACAAATTAAATAATCTACTTATTAATGCTAGACCTAAATTAACTAAAATTAATGCAATGTTATAATTCAATGCAAGTTTTACAAAAATATAATAATGAAAAGCGTGCTAGGATCTCGAATTCTCTTCTATCAATCCTCTTTAACTTCGAACCTTATGAATTTGAAAATGCGATTCAATTATGAAGATAAATATCCCTAATTTGTTTAAAAATATCTCTCAAACCTATTTTTACATGTGAAACGACTATATTCTTATGACGGATGCGAACATATAAAAATGCATTAAAAATTTATAAATACTTAAAATCATGTAAAGCATAGTGGTAATTTCTATCCCCTATCGGACTTTACGACAATTATGACTATGTCTAACTTATTTTTATTCTCTTGAAAATAAAGCAAGTTACAAGATTCATACAATTAATGATCAAGTAATTGTGGAAAAAGTAAATCTCATCATAATTATTCAAAACTAAAAATGTGTTTTAATGTCAAAAGCAAGATTAAAAATTAAAGTTTATAATATAAAGTTCATCAAAAACCTAGCACAAAATTAATCTAGCCTAGC
The DNA here is from genome assembly GCF_002742605.1 of Olea europaea var. sylvestris. NCBI lineage: Eukaryota > Viridiplantae > Streptophyta > Magnoliopsida > Lamiales > Oleaceae > Olea > Olea europaea. The sequence goes on along the minus strand of NW_019267156.1, from coordinate 247,636 downwards.
ATAATATTGGAATTAAACGGATAAAATTAAAACGATATCACTAAGAAATTGATGTAACGTGATTAATTCTTGCACAATTGTTCTTATGTACAAGAATTTGGAATTAATTCCTTTGATGTTGCGTCTGCCTCTTCTCTCCTCTGTCTCTGTGACCTCAATTTCTGTGCCTCATTCCCAATGCAGCCGTCGACCTGTGTTTTTTTTTTTTTTTTCAACTGCCCTTTTGTAGTTTTTTTCAACTGCCCTTTTGTAGTGTCCCATTAGGCATCCAAATTGTAATTAAATTTTGGCCCAATTACAAGTCATGCTGAGGCCAATTTTTACCTTATTTTCTCCAAGTCCTCAGTTATTTTAAAATAATGAATTCAATCATTAATCCCAATCAATTGTGCAACCAATGTCTTCTTCTCTTCTCTTTTTTTTTTTTTTTTTAATTTAGTTCAAGTCCTCCAATTTCCAAAGTATGAAATTTGATCTTCCAAACTTTCCATCCAACGATCAATTTATCATTCTTTCTTTTTCAATTGCTTAGAAACGGGTCCAAAACTAAAACAAAAGAAAATTCATATGAGTTAAGTAAAAAATCAACACTTTGACAATATAAAATCTTAATAATTTGGCCCAGATAAGTGCAAAAAATGCATTTATCAAGGGTACCCCATAAGAAAACAAAAATCGCACCACTAACGCTATGAAAAATGCATAAGCCAAACTAGAAATTTTAAGGGTTTGGGGCTGTTTAGCTTTTGTAAAGCAAATAGATTCTAAAAAAACCAAAATTAGTGTTAGAACTACCACTTGTGCTTTCCTTTGATATGCAGTAAATAGTACAACATACAGATTTTTAGATATTGAAAATAATATTATTTTTGAGCAAAATGGTGCTATTTTTCATGAAAATAAATTTCTTCTCAAAATAAAAAAATAGTGTGTGTGAAGAATTAAGACAAAATATTTTATCAAAACCAAGTTTTTCTACTCATTTTTCAAACCAAGAAAATTTTCAAATTGAACCTAGAAGGAATAGAAGAGCTAGAGTTGAAAAAGATTTTGGCCATGACTACTATGTGTTCAATACTGAGGAAACTCCAATTTTTTTACAAGAAACTTTTACATCACCCGATACTGTATTTTGAAAAGAGACTGTAAATGATGAGATGGATTCTTTAATCTCCAACAACAATTGGAAATTGGTAGAATTACCACAGGGTTTTAAAGCTATTGGTTGTAAATGGATCACTAGAAAGAAATATAAAGTGGATGCTACAGTCGATAAATTCAAGGTTAAATTTGCTGCAAAGGTTTTAAACAAAAAGCTGAGTTCGATTTTTTCTATGCTTTTTTTATTTTCTCGTAACTTGAGGCAATCCATTAGAGTGTTGAATGCAGTGGCTGCAATTTATAATCTTGGAATTCATTGAATGAATGTAAAAACTACCTTTTTGAATGAGGATCTAGATGAAAAACTTTATATGGATTAACCGGAAGGCTTTGTAGAGCCTAGACAAGAAAGCAAAGTATATAAATTGATTAAATCCCTATATGGCTTAAAACGGATACCTAAGCAATGACATGAAAAATTTGATTTCTGCATGATTAAAAATGATTTTAAAACCAACTAGTATAATAAGTGCATATATTATAGACCTTTCGAAAATTCACATGTCATTGTTTATTTCTATGTAGATGATTTGTTTATATCTGGTTCAAACTTGCATATAATAAATGAGACAAAAATCATACTTTGTAACCATTTTGATATGAAAGATTTTGGTGAGGCTAATTTCATTTTGTGTATGAAAATCACAAAAAACATGTGATGGCATTTTTCTTGATCAGCCGCAAAAAATATTAATATGATTTCAAGCACGTCGCTTCTCATTTCGATTCTAGTGTTCACTTATTTCCCGTTGATAATGAAAGTAATGTAATTAATCCAAAGGAATATGCAAGCATAATTGGAAGCTTACGTTATGCAACTTATTGTACTAGACCTAACATTGCATATGCAATAGGAAGTAGATTTACTAACAAGCTAAGGAGAGTCATTGGCATGCCAAGAATGTTTAATGAAATATTTATCTAGTACAAAAAATTATGGCTTGTTTTATAAATAGTATCCCACTGTCCTTGAAGGGTTCAATGATGTCAATTGGAATACTTGGTTAGGAGATTCTCTCTCTACCACTAGATATATTTTTACATTGGGTAATGGTGCTGTGCCATGTGTTGAAATTCTAATAAACAAACAATTATTACTAGCTCAACCATGGAAGCTGAGCTTATATCTTTAGCATCAGCAAGTGAGGAAGCAAATTGGTTAATGGATTTATTTTGTAAAGTTCATTTGTAGGAAACTCCAGTTCTATCTGTGTGAATTCACTAAGATAGCATTGCAACAATTGGTAGAGTACATAATCGTTATTATAATGGTAAATCCAGACATATCGGGGAAAACACAATACTATAAGATCTTATCTAAATAATGGCATCATTAATGTTGATTATGTGAAATCTTTTTTTAATCTTTTAGATTCATTAACAATGGCATTGTCAAGAGAAAGGGTCTGGATCAAATTGATGGGGATGGGATTGAATCTATATAAACAAGAGCCACGCATGAAGATACCCAGCCTGGGACCAGAATCCGAAGAATTGGGTTTAATGGGAAGATAGAATCCTATGGTGGTCGCAAAAAATGCACTATATATTTTATTTGTCTTATTATTATCAATCCTATGGTATGAGTGCATTTATCCCATAATGCTTTTGGAGGTTTAGTTTTTTTTAAAACACTTTTAATGAGATCTATAGCACTTATGAGTGGGATGCAAGTATTATAAGAACACTCTTGATAGATTTCACCTATGTAAGTGTGGAGGTGGGGTCGCTTCCTATAAGAATTGGGCTTATTCTCAAATACGCTCTTGAAACTAGGATTAGCACAAGGCGGTAACATGCTAGTTATTCAAGCTCATTTCAATACCTAGATTGTTATGTGTGAACATCAATTCTTTATTTTCTTTAAGTAGTTGAATAATGTTATTTAACTCTATTGGAGTTATAATCCCAGTCTATGTGACGTCATGTGACATCAAATGATTAGTTAAATGAAATATGAAATTAATTAATTTATTTCATTTATCCTATCATTTAATGGAACATTAGCACCACATAGATTGAGATTATAACCCTAATAGGGTTAAATAGCATTACTCTAAGTAGTCGTAGTTGAATGTTGATTACACTATTGTCTTTGGTGTAAAGGGTTCTGCTTCGCTAAGTGAAGGTTGAATATAGAGCACACCTGCATGATGCATAATTGTCCATCTTTGCCTAGTAATCTTCGCATTTGTTTTATATTAAAATGAGTGGATGGATATTGGTGCATTTTAATGTTTGACCAAGCATGATAATAAAGTAGGATGTGAAAGGCACCACTTATTATAAGGTCTTTTGTGGACACAGTCAGACCACAACTTTAAACCGGTCGATGTGAAATCATAAACAACTAATTCAACATCTTCGACTATATTCCTTAATTTCTTATCTACATTGAATATAAATGGGCGATATAGTCATACATGAGTGGCCTAGAAATCCATTTCAAATAAAATGGTTAGACCTAAATTCATGTCTGATTGTAGAGGCTCACAATTCGTGCTCAAATTAGAGAAAATCGAAGAAAAAACATGAAAGTCCATCGAGTGAAAAAAATGAAGAGTGACATCCGTATCAAATCCTACCAATGTGAGTCTCAAACTGCTAAGTTGACACTTCTACCAACTCCATTAGAATTAATAATCAAATAATTTTATCACGTAATTTTATTTTTTAATTATTTCAAATGTGTCTATGCACTTGCAGAAATTAAAAGAAAAAGAAAAAGGAAAATTGAAGATACAGTTAAACTAGGAGAGTTAATTGTTCCAATGGTCATTGAACTTAGATCCATATCTTTAATTGGTCACTGATGTTTAAAATATTGAGTTTTGATCATTGAATTTAGGCCAATATTTTCGATTGCTCACTGAACTTATGTTCATGTCTTAAATTGCTCACTGAAATTTAAAATGTGGAGTTTTGGCCACTGAATTTTAAAATATGTCGTACATTACTCATTAGCATAATTGTTGAATTTTGAAAAATATCGAGTTTACAATGAGTAATCTATAACACTTTTCAAAGTTTAGTGAGTAATGTACAATATTTCTCAAAGTTTAGTGAGTAATGTACAATATTTTTCAAAGGTCAGTGGTCAAAACTCGACATTTTAAATTTCAATGAGCAATCGAAGACATGGACCTAAATTTAGTGACTAAAATTCAACATTTTAAACTTCAATGACCGATAAAAAACATAGAACTAAGTTCAGTGACCCTTGGAACAATCAACTCATTCTTAAGGTTTGTTATCCTTTCATTACCTTTCCTCTTTCTTCCACCTCCATTTGACCATTTCCATTCTTCTTCACAGTTTTTCCCTCTGAAATTAATTCATTCAGATTCGCAGTAGATCAGAGATTTTTAGGGTGTGGGAGGGCGGGTGGGTAGGTTTCAATTATAATATGGAGAGGCTTATTTATTCCAATTCAATTCATCCTAAAATCCACCACTTTAAGCCCCCTTCTCCGCTTCTCCCCCGTGTCCATTCTGTGCCAAGACTCGGTTTTTCTTCCTTCCCACGCTCTGAATCTCGCCGAGCGAGCTTTCTTTCCTGCAATTTCCATGTTAATGACCAATATTCTCTTTCTGTGAATTCAAGCGATACATGTCAGGAAAATTTGTTGGGTTCTGCGGATTTGCCCGATGGGGCACATCCCAAGCCCCATTTTCTTAAACGAATTGCCCACACATTCTCTGAGCTCCAAAAGGTATTAATTCCATGCGAATTTTGTATTGTTTGATTCCTCTAACGACCGTTAGTTTACTGTGAAGTTTAATTAATTTCTACATAGTAGTTGAATGGAGTTGTTTGGAGACAGTAATTTGTTGTTCTGGAGGTGCAACATTTGTGTAGGTGGATAAATAAATACCGTGTTTATGCTGGATAGATTTTTTTTTTTTTTTTTTTTTTTAAAGATTAAGATATTAGCGTACAGAGTGCTGCTATGAATTGCATTTTCTGAATCAAGTGAACCCTGAAGAACCATTGTAATTCTTTGCTAGAGGAAAGTATGCCACCAACACTGTGTTCGTGCGTGTATGTCGTCGTGCTGCCCAACGCATCTAGTTCTATCAGTATTCTGTTGTACGAGGTAATCTAGATTTTTATACTGACTATAGAGGCATATCAATTGTCAATTCACACGCAATCATTGAATGAACCCTGAGGAGAAGTTTAATGGTCGGAATTTGGGTTTGCTTTCTAATGGTGATCAGTTCGAGTCCCACTGAGGTGAGTAAACTTCAGGGTTTCGTGGGATTAGTCAATGTGCGAGTAAGCTGCCCAGACACCCACGATCATAAAAAAAATTAAAAAAATCCTTTGAATGGAGAGGGATTAAGGCCGTGTTTTAGAGTTTATTTATTTATTTTTAAATCATTTCCCCCAAATTTGTTTTTAACCACACATTCCATAGAACCCATAATATTTTCCAAATAATTGTTGAATCATTTTTCATTTGGAAAAATCTCTCCCAAACAAACGCTAAGTTTTTTAAAATTTGTCAGCTCATCAACAAATGAAGCAGAAGGCTGTATTTCATGATCCTAAAAGAAAGCATTATAAAGTAAGAATTGCAGTTTAGATAGGAGGATTCCACTCACCAAACTATCCTCCTGTTGAGTGTTTTCAAATGTTCTATATGATTTCTTGATGCATAAAGGAAATTTTTTATAGTGCAACTATTTCTTGATTTGATAGCACAATTCTCTTTCTTGTGTAGATTTGTGCAGAAAAAAATTGTTTATGCATTTCTATTTAGTGTGCCCAAACATTATATTGTCATATACTCTATCTTGCCAGCCTTTCAGTTTGCGAAGATTCCAAAAATTAGACATTAACAATTTTTGTTTACCTTAAACTTTTAATTTTTAATCCTATAATGTGTCTGTCAAGACGTTGTTAACTAAAGTTAGTTACCTAACCTTTTTCCAAATTTTTAAGATTTTGCTCGAACCTTATACATATTTAAGTGAACTAATTTGCTGGGCTATATAATTTCTCACAAGACATAACATGGTTTCTGGTTTTTGCCCATATGCCCTTTTTGACAGTCAAATTAATGGAGCAGATGGTTTCAGTACTTGAACAGGAATAACGGCCCCTATTTCAGTCTGATTATCCTGGGATAAGGATCGATGGAAATATTTTCAAATTTTTGTAGTTTCTTATACTGGGATGTTTTTAAGAAAGTTACTAGTTGTGCACTAATATTCAATCATTTCTTTCCATCTAATCTATTATTGTATGGTTAACTGTTATGTGATTTTTCTGTCTTGTATCTCTGTACACCAATCATTTTAAATCAAAAGAAAATATAGGTATTACTCATTGCAAAGCATGACTGATTATAATGAGTACTCTAAATGTACCGGTATATTGACATATGGATAACTCAAGCAAAGCATTTGACTGGTAGATGGTTTTATGATTTCCGAGTAATTTAACACCTAAATCACTCATAATTCCATTATAAAATCTTGTAAATGGACATATGATACAGATTTTCGCCTTGTATTTTGACATTTCATTTTCAAATATGTTTCAGGTAATACTAATCTCTGCAATCGTTTTAGCATTGGTCCACCCGGTTGTTGTGTCACCAGCTTTAGCTAGTTTTCGAAGTGTAGCCAAGACTGGAGGACCAGTGGCTGCAGCAGCAGGGAGTCGACTTATTAGTAGTGAGCTAGTGAGCAGTGCGTGGACTGGCTTCTTTGCCGGATGCTTGCATACATTATCTGGTCCCGACCACCTTGCTGCTTTGGCCCCGCTCTCAATAGGCCGTACAAGAATGGAAAGTGCTGCAGTTGGAGCTCTGTGGGGATGTGGCCATGATGCTGGACAGGCAATATTCGGGCTGCTCTTTCTACTTTTGAAGGATCGGCTTCACATTGAAGTTATCCGAACCTGGGGAACACGAGTGGTGGGCTTTACTCTACTTGTAATCGGTGCTATGGGGATCAAGGAAGCTACAGAAGTCCCTACGCCATGTGTTGCCCTAGAAAATGGGGAATGTGATGTTAGCATGTATGAGACTCTCGACAATCCATCTATCGGGAAGAAGAAGATTGGGTTTGCAACTTTTGCCACTGGGATTGTCCATGGATTGCAACCCGATGCTCTGATGATGATCTTGCCTGCACTTGCTTTGCCATCCCGTTTGGCTGGTGCAGCATTTCTATTTATGTTCTTGGTTGGGACAGTTATTGCTATGGGAAGCTATACCGTCTTTATAGGCACGTGTAGTCAGGCACTCAAGGATAGGGTTCCCAGGATAACCGAGAAGCTCACCTGGGCATCATCCCTTGTTGCCATTGCTTTAGGTCTTGCACTTCTGATTAGCCAATTTTTCGGATTTAGCCTGTATTGATTTATGTTGGAGACTTCATCAGTTGTTTTCTTTAGCTATAGGAAATGATTTTGAGAGGTTTAAATCCACTAATGGGAAACAAAAGATCATCTTAGTAGAATTGCATCTTGATGAGAATTTTTTTCAAGCCTGCTTCGATCCCCCACCCTCACTATTATCTCCAAACTCGAACAACAAAAGATTCAACCGTCATAGATAAAACCAAACACTCTTTTGGGCATATTTAGTAGCATAGATTGGACAACATCGATTATGATTGAGGAAAAAATAGCTGTATTGTCGTGTTAAGTATTGCATCATGTTGCAAGAGCATGTGAACCGAATAAGACTGGAACGAAACATTATACAGAGGATCACTTGAATACAACATCTCCTAAATGATATCTTCGAAGTAAGATCCAATTAGCGCTCGGAGTGAATTTCAGGGCCTAACACATAGCTACGACTTTTAAAAGATTTAGTGCCTATTTGATTCCCATTAATTGGAAAGAAAATGTGTCTTGAATAATATTTTTTAGAAGAATGTATGATTAAAAATGTAGGAAAGTGTTTTGGAAAAATGTGTAGAATACTTTATTGTGAATGTGTGGCTGAAAATTATCATGTAACAAACCATAAAACAAATTAATGTAAATCAAACACGCCCTTAGTTGCATCACCCCTTATGACAATTGCACGCGATGGCATTGCTATTGCTATTGCCTTGCCTGCCTACAAAATGTTTGGGATATCAGTCCAATTATGTTTCACAAGAGCAACAATTAAGATAGAACAAACAGCAAGAGAATAAATTCACAGAACAAACAGCAAGAGAATAAATTCACATATAACACAAGAATTATGTAAAAAAATTGGTCAATTTCCAAGAGGCGCTGTACAAAATGTACTTCACTAATATTCAAACATGCACAGCCATATAAGCTTTCCTTTGCAGATTCAAAGATAAACACATTCAAACAGTCCACGAGTTCAACTCGATCCAAATTGCAGGTCCACAGAGCAACCAGGATGGAACTAAAGTGCTCCTCGAAGAGAAGAAAACACGTCGTTTGGTAAACGACTGCTGCACGTAGCTCTCCAATTAGTTATTACTGCATCAATCCCTTTGCTTTTTGTTGATGTCATATAGTATGCATGCATCTGCTGCAGTCTTTATCTGTCACCACAGAATGAATTAGTCACAGTTGAATACAATCTTCAAAAAGACGAACTGTAATTAGTTAGGAAGCAAGACACAAAACAGTCAATCAAACGAATTTTAAAACCCAACTATCTTTTCTAGAGAGCTATCATGTGGGGATACTGCGTGCACAATGTAAAGATTGAAAACATGGTTGCCACAAATAGAAAGTCGGGGACATGGCTGATTTAACGTTTAAATAGACGTTTTCAGTTGGTGGGTGACTTTTCTCACAATGCAAAAGGCCTTTCATATTTAAGAAGTCCAAAAATACCCTTCTATTGGTGAGCGCCAGAATCAAAATTACACCATCATCATCAATGTTCACCCAACAATATTGACATAGACACAATGAAGTTCACCAAAGCTGAAAATAAAAGCGAAATTTTGTAGTTTTGGAAGAGTTCTACCTTGATAAATGCAAGTTTTTAAATATCATGCGGTGTCAATATTAATGCTCTTCTTCGTCCTTGCACGTTTTAATATTACTGACTAACAATGAATAAGTTGACCTTTTTTTATTTTTAATAACAAAAAGGGCTGTGGGAATATCAAGGTTTGAAGGGGATATTAGATTAGCAAGATTTGAATGGGTTTTGAGCGAGGAAAAATGGCAGCTGATTGGGTTCTAGCAGTTCAAATGGTTTAAAAGGATGATGGTAACAAATAACGAGGTTGGGTTGCTTTCTTTCTTTATTTTTATTTTATTTTATTATTTTTTTAAAATTATTGCATTCAAAGGCCTTTCTCATAAACCCACAGCAAGACAAGGTGTCAAGGACTGCAGCTTTACTTAGTCCCTTGACACTATCGCAGCCGCAGCTTGCCCAACTTCGACTGCACATTGTAAATATTATTTCAAGTTTGAGTTGTAATTTTTTTTTCATTGTAATAGTTATGTTAGTTATAAAATAGCTCTGATATTAGTAAATGTTTAGTATGATTCATCGTCTTTTAAACGTCTACTTCTGCCATTTAGGTTTTTGTTCCAAACGTTATTATAGGGGGTTAGTCATTCAAAAATCTTTAGTCATTCAAAAATCTTTCAAACACATTAGTATCTACACCCTGCACCAGCAATTGTAATTTTCTGCTTTCGTCAATTTTAATGTTCAGTTTCATCAATCAATGTTCAATTTACTTTCAATGTATTCAAATTCTCTGTTGTAAGCTTTCTAAAAAATTGTAATCAAATTTTTTTTCGTCCCAACGCGATCGAGAAAAGGCGAAAGGTAATCTAGCGGGACAGATTACTGCAGCACGGTGTCTCTTTCTATGCCAAGAAGAAAGACATCCTGTGAAAGTTGGCATCAGAGCTGTGGCTCACGACCCTCAATAAGAAAGCTATGAATCCGATTACATCCCACACCACTGAAGTGGGAGAGCCTCAAAAGAAAAGTACTACTAAACAACGCGTGGATGCGCTTGATGAGACAACTACTAGGTTGTGCTATGCCATGGATGGTCTCGAGGAAAAAGTCAAGATGGCAGAATCTGAGATTCGTGGATTACACTTCCAACTGGATGAAAGCTAAAGGGCTTGCGCAGCAATGACTAAAACTGCTGCAATCATTCCTGATCTACAGGATGAAATGGAAGAGTTGAGAGCACAATTACGAGTACTCCAACGTACGGTGGGCAATGTGTAAGCTCCCATATCTGAGTATGCTCCTAAACTCAGAATTCTTGAGTCGTGCACCTATGAAGGGGTTGTGATGCAAAAGAAGTCAAAAACTTCTTGTTTGACATGGAACAATACTTTCTTGCAACTTCGATCGAAGATAAAGCTAGAAAGGTAACCACAGATACCATGTATCTGGGTGGAGATGCAAAACTATGATGGCGAACCAAATATACTAACATTCAGACCAACAGGGTCTGAATAGATTCTTGGGATCTCCTCAAGGAAGCGATTAGATCTCAGTTTTTCTTGAAAAATGTCGAGTCTCAAGCTCGACGAGCACTTCGAGACCTGAAACATACAAGCTCTATCAGAGAGTGTGTGAAATCATTTTCAGGACATATGCTGAATATTCGAGATATGTCGGAAAAGGATAAGCTCTTCACCTTCATGGAAGGGTTGAAACCGTGGACACGCACGCAACTTCAAAGACAGAAGGTTATTGATTTGAGCATGGCCATGGGAGCCGTCGAATGCTTGAGCGACTACCAAACGGAATCTAGAAAAGATCGACCTTTAGGGAGTAATTAAGCAATTGGAGGTGGTAACAGACCTTAGAGACCCAGCTCGAACCCAAATGGGGGAGAACGTTACTCTCAGAATAAGGAAGGAGCCTATCAAAGCACCCGTGGCTTTCAGGGAAATTATCATAATAGCCGTCAAGGAAATTTCAACGGCAGCAACAGTAACAACTGGAACAAAAGAAAAGCACGGAGGGTCAAACTGATGCCACTCCCAAATTGATGTGCATTTTATGCGAAGGACCTCATCGGGTGTCGGAGTGTCCTCAGAAAAGAATGGTGAATGCATATTATCAACTAGCAAGTGGCGGGTCAAGTTCAAAGCAAGAGGCCCCACAAGCTAGTTGTCATGATGAGACCGACTCCGAAGAGGATCAGGATGTAGTTGGGGTATTTTCACATCGGTGCAACACACTGTCGCATCGGGTTGCTGAAAAGGATGATGTCCCTTTGAAAGTGGCAAGGATGGAATAAGCGAAGGATCGAATTTGTAAGGCCAAAGGTTTAATGCACATTTATGTGAATCAATGGGAAGCCAATCAGGGCTATAGTGGATACTGGTGCTACCCACAACTACCTTGCATGTACCGAAGTAGAGCGACTCGGACTTGTTTTGGAAAAGGGTAGTGGGAAAGTTAAAGCAATCAACTCCACTGCTCAACCAATAGCTGGAGTGACGAAATCAGTATTGATCAAAGCAGGTCCTTTTGAGGGAAGGACAAATTTATCTGCAATTCAAATGGAAGATTTCAAGCTTATTCTAGGATTGGAATTTCTTCGGGATACTAAGACAGCAGTGTTGTCGTATTCTATTCATTGATGATGATGGGTAATAAGCCGTGTATCATCCCTATATAAGTTGGGAGAATGGGCTAGAAGAGTATCTAAGCTATGCAATTTAGTAAGGGTTTCAAGAGAAATGAACCTTCTTTTTTGTGCACTCTTCGATTAGAGGAGATCGAAGAGGCGACTGATCCTATTCCAAAACCCATTAAAAGGCTTATTTGGGAATTTGAGGACATCATGCCGGACAAATTACCAAAGAAATTACCGCCAAGGACGATTGATCATGAAATTGAACTTACTCCAGGTGCCGAACCTCCCGCCAAGGCACCATACCGTATGTCTCAGCCAGATCTTGAAGAGTTTAGAAAGCAATTGGGAGAAATGTTGGAGAGTGGAATCATTATGCCTGCGAAGTCACCATACAGAGCTCCTGTGTTGTTTCAGAAAAAGACCGATGATTCTCTTAGAATGTGCTGTGACTATCGAGCCTTGAACAAGATCACTGTAAAGAATAACTATCCTATCCCACTGGTTGCAGGTTGCTTCCATCGACTGAGTCGGGTGAAGTATTACACAAAAATTGATCATAGGTCCGGATACTAGCAAGTTCGAATCAAGGAGGGAGATAAAGCAAAGACTACGGTAGTAACCAGATATGGAGCCTTTGAATTTAAAGTGATGCCTTTTGGTTTGATAAACGCTCCAGCAACGTTTTGTACTATTATGAATCAAGTACTTCACGGGTTCTTAAATGATTTTGTCGTGGTGTACTTGGAAGACATAGTAATCTACAGCGAGACATTAAAGGAACATGTCCAACATGTGAGACAAGTTTTCAATCGGCTACGAGAGAATGAACTCTATGCCAAACCGTCTAAATGCTCATTTGCTCAGACATCTATCAATTTCTTGGATCACATCATTGAACAAGGTAAAATCCACATGGATTCGAAGAAGATTACAGCCATCAAGGATTGATAACCACCAAAAATCGTATATAATGTACGTTCATTTCTTGGGTTATGCAATTACCATCGAAGATCTGTGAAAGACTACTCAAAAATTGCACTGCCACTTACTAAACTGACAAAGAAGGATAAGGATTGGGATTGGTCGTCCCAATGCCAAACTGCTTTTGAAAGGTTGAAGAAGTCCATGTGGACGAACCCGATTTTAGCCTTACCGAATATGACTAAACCATTTGAAATTTATACAGATGCTTCAAATTTTGCACTTGGCGGAGTCCTTATACAAGAAGGACATCTGGTAGCATATGAGAGCCGGAAGTTAAACCAAACTGAACGTCGTTACTCGGCGCATGAAAATGAATTGTTGGCAGTAGTCCATTGTCTCAGAGGATGACGTCGCTATTTGCTTGGGTCTCCATTTGTTGTGAAGACAGATAACACTGCTTTTAGTCACTTCATGTTCCAACCAAAACGATCAAGCAAGCAAGCTCGTTGGCAGGAATTTCTTTCCGAGTTCAATTTTATGCTAGAGTATCGTCCCGGATCGAGTAATCATGTTGCTGATGCACTTATGGAGAAGGACCCGACTACTCAATATTTGGTCGACCTCATCAAGCAGGGTAAAACTCGACAATTCTGGCTCGATGGGGAACTAGTGAAGACAAAGGGAGATCGCCTATATGTTCCTAAGGGTGGAGATTTGAGGAAATCACTAATTACGGAATGCCACGACACGATTTGGGCAAGGCATCTCGAGGAGGAATGCACATCAAAGATATTTTCAACGAAAGACTAGATTGGGTTGGCGTTCAGCGACGAGTATCCCCCATATCTCTTAGCGGAGTGAAAGCAGCTCATATTTAATAATAATATAAGATTATGAGAATAAGAATATAAATGAATAATGGAGTCAAATACGCATCAAGAGAACAGTAATCAGTCCCAGAGTTCCTTTAGAGTATTGTACCAGTATGGAACCATCGTCAAGTATAGTATAGCGTGTGAAGTAGGCTTAGGTTGGATAGAGGGTGCACTACTACAACGTCCATACTACTGACCTCAAATGCGGGATGACATTGCAATCTATGTAAAAACCTGCCTTATTTGTCAGCAAGTTAAGACAGATCATCAGAAAAATGTGGGCTTGTTGGAGCCCCTTTCCGTCCCAACCCGGCCATTCAAAAGTGTATCGATGGACTACATTATTGGATTGCCAAAAGTGGAGGATTTTAGCTCTATTATCGTCGTGGTGGACCGTCTATCAAAATATGCAACTTTCATTGCAGTGCCTAAGTATGTATCCACAGAAGAGACAGCTCAACTCTTCTTCAAATATATTGTCAAATACTTGGGAACTACCTAAGGGCATTGTCAGTGATCGAGATCCTCGTTTCACTGGCATCTTTTGGATTGAATTGTTCAAGCTTCTTGGTTCAACTTTGAGCATAAGTTCTAATTTTCACCCACAATCTGACGTACAGACTGAGCGCATCAATTCTATGCTAGAAGAATATCTTCGACACTTTATCTCTACTTCGCAAAAAAACTGGGTAAAACTTTTGGATGCTGCTCAGATTTGCTTCAATGCCCAAAATAGCTCTTCCACCAATAAAAGTCCTTTTGAGATTGTTACTGGCCAGCAACTGCTACTTCCTCATACAGTGGATATCGAACGAAGTATCAAGTCTCCTCAAGCAAAGAACTTTTCTCAAGAGTGGAAACGAAATATTGAAATTGCTCGAAGTCATCTTGAGAAAGCTCAAAAAGGTATAAAAAGAGTGCAGATCTAAAGTGTTTTTTCATTGAATTCAATGTTGGAGATCTGGTAATGATTAAGCTTCCCAACAGAAATGTTTACAAACCATCAAGAGGAAAGGACTCAAGACTGATGCCAAAATACATTAGATCATTACTCATCGTGAAGAGGATTAGAAGAGTTGCATACATAGTTGAACTCCCCTCATGATGTAAAATCCACGAGGTCCTTTATATTAGTGTGCTGAAGCCATACTTTGCAAATAAGGAGGACGCATCTAGAAATGAGCTAAAGCGACCTGTGTTTGAACTGAAGAAAGCTGGAAAGAAAGTTGCTGAAGTTATTCTTGACTATCGAATTACTCGAGCTTCTCGAAAAGATTATTAAGAGTACTTGGTCAAATGGATTGGATGCAGCAGCGAGGAGAATACTTGGGAAAGAGAAAAGGATCTTGGAGCCTTCAAACCATTAATTGAAGCATATCATGCATTGATAGCACCGATGACGTCCCTAAAAAAAATGGGGGAGAATGTCAAGGACTGCAGCTTTACTTAGCCCCTTGACACTATCGCAGCCGCAGTTTGCCCAATTTCGGCCGCACTTTGTAAATATTATTTCAAGTTTAAGTTGTAATTTTCTTTTCATTGTAATAGTTATTTCCGTTGTAAAAATAGCTCTGATATTAATAAACGTTTAGTATGTCTTAGTCTTTTAAACGTCTACTCCCGTCACTTAGATTTTTGTTCCGAATGCTATTATAGGGGGTATTAGTCATTCAAAAATATTTCAAACTCATTGGTGTCCGCCCCCTGCACCAGCAATCGTAATGTTCAGTTTTCATCAATCAATGTTCAATTTACTTTCAATGTATTCAAATTCTCTATTGTAAGCTTTCTACAAAATTGTAATCAAATTTTCTTTCGTCTCGATGCGATGGAGAAAAGGCGGAAGATAGTATAGCGGAACAGATTACTGTCGCACGGCGTCCCTTTCTGTGCCAAAAAGAAAGGCACCCGTGAAACACGGTCATTTACCCATATTACCACTTCTAGTGACTGTTTAGTGTGATTAAATTAGTCTTCTACACAATTTATAGGTCGTATGATTAATTATTTGTAGGGGCATCTTATTTGTAGATTATCCTTGCTGGTGATGAAGTAAACCAAATCTTCATCCACATCTTAATTTCATTTCTACATGTCAAGTCAATTCCTGAAACAAGTCTTTATCTAGACTACATCCTAATTTGCATGACATAACATGTTTTAATATCATGATTTAATACAATGTTAGACGTAACATGTTATCTACCAATTACATATTACATGACATGGAGGATATCATCAAGCCTGGTAGATTCATTGATCTGGACTGCCCACTTTACTTGAAACCAAAGACTCATCCTAATTTGGAGCAAGTCCATCTTTAATTTTCCTTCTAAGATATAATTTATTCAGTATACAATGAAGAAATCATAATTCATAATTAATTTCATCACGTTGCATATTTTTCCTGAGCCAAGAAGCATATACTACATCTTGGAGTCACAAAACTGTCATTAGAAATATTTCAGAGGGCTTTCCTATACAGCATGTTTACCTGGATAAGATTGACTGATTGCTTGATTGTCCATCCGAATAGAATTAAAGCAAATAGAGTTAAGTACATCCAACTCTGCATTGCAGCATTCACTAATACCTAAAGAGAAAATCGATGGAAATACCAAGCTAGGTAAATTTTCACAAGAGACTACATATTACCAATAACAAGAAGACAAGAGTCTTACATCAGTCAAATTCTCGGTTTCCTTTGTCGCTAGAAGAAACAAAATAATGTAAAGAACCTGTCAACCAAATTGCTTAAATTAGATGATTAAACATAAAATATCACTTGAAATTAGAAGGACTTAGATATTCACCTCACAGGATACACAACAGTAACCCATAAATTTGCGATTCCCATAGTAAGCCCTGAACAGCCAACTGCTACTGTCCTTTACGTCTTTATGACTAGTTTTGCCTACCAAGAAGGAACTGCGATATACATGAGGTCAGAGAAAGTTAAATATAAAGGAAGATCCACGAGACATGGAAAAAGATAAATGTTGTACAATAAAGACACCGATTGCAAAAACGGCTCCAGCTAAATGCACTTTTCTCAGGTTAGAAATTCAATAGAAACAGTGTGCAATAGTTTAATACCTGTACATTTGTAACCAGTGGCTAGCAATATCTAGAGCGAGCAACGACAAGAAAACAAAGCCAGGCCTGCAAGAAATTGGGAAGAGAACCTCAACTATGTATTCAATTGTAATCACAGCAATTAATATAAGTAAAAGTTGTAGCAAATCACCTATAAACTTGGGAGAGTATTACCAGCAAGCAGGCAGTGCTTATCCTGGGAGACAAAACACAAATTCAATGTGGAAAGTGCAGACAAAAAATTCACATCTGAGATCCTGAGTTAGACAAGTATAGCTAATAATGAGAAATATAAATGCATTCTTACCTATCTGTAACCATGTCGAGAACAGCTCCAAAGGTTGAAACTGAAATCAACAAAGCAAATCAATTGATTGCACATATGGCAGGTATGGGTAATCATTTTCATAATTTCTTTAAAAGATTCCATACACACACTAGACTGGGCGTATAACAGTAATTGCAGAAGTTCAGTTCACCATAATTACCACTACAAACATCTTCCTACAATCTTTTCCCCTTTAGTAGTTCTATTGTCAAAATAGATGATACTTATTAATCATTCCTAGATTTCTTCAAATTTAAATTCAAATCACTCTTTTATTTCTTTGGTATTTGTCTTTTGCAATGAAACCATATTTGGACCACAAACCTTCAATTGCATAAATTACCGAACAATCAGTACATGAACCCCCGTCCTTTAGAAAGATATGCCCGCCAGGAAGGAAAGTCAGGCAGGTTCAGATACGCCGGCTTAGCCCTTGGCTACTTACTATTCCCATCTTAAAATAGGCTTCTTCCTTTGCTAATGCCACAGACAGCAAAAAGTGGAGTCTTGGTCTTCGCAAGCTGTCCAATGAACTCTAAGCTAAACTGAATATCTATAATCACCTCACTCACTCTAAGGGGGAGGGAGTATGACTTATGGTTTCCAAGCCTGGCGCGAAGCGAAGGGATTGGATTTAACCTACAATCATATCAGTGGGTTGTCCATTGTTTGGGAGAAGTGTTCAGTGAAACATTATAAAACTTAGCAAAATTTAAACAAGATCAACGGGAATGTCCTTTCATCTATAAAGCACATAATCAGCACTTCACTGTTCAATTTGTTAACACAACAGGATATTACACACAAAATCCATACATATATAGAACAGTAAATATTTAAAACCAAACAGAAAATCTTTGGTGTTACCTAAAAGCCAAATCAGATAATTGTTGGCTCACCAAAAAATAAATAAATAAATAAAATAAAAATGAAACTTGAGTACAACAGTTTATAGAATACCTCGACTAAATTGTCAAAACATACAAACCCATACCTTGATTCAATTTGCGCGCAAACCAACCATCTAATGCATCACAAGCAAAGCTGAACGAAACCAGGCATTCAATTATTCAATAAATTTAATAATCTTACTTCAATAGAAAATCAAGAAAGTAATGAAAAGATCCGCACCTAATAAAATAAAGAACTGAGAAAAGATATTTGTCCTTGAAGCATATGGCAAAGGCAAAGCAATTCAGTATAATTCTCACGTATCCTGTATCCACATTGACAAAAGAACACATCATTAAATCTTAAACTAAAGTGTACAATGTTAGCTTCTCATCTAAAAACATAGTCTCAACAATCCCGAAACCCGGATTTAGCCTTCACGGCGCACAATTTTCATAACCCTCTCAACATACGATAAATCAATTGAAAAAGAATTAACTAGCTCAAATACTCACCAATGATGTTGGGGACGTATAGGTAAACACTTAATGTGCTGGGTCTCGATTTGTCCGACATAACTGCACCAAGGATTGGAATCACTATCACTGGAATTATACGGAATTTACAGTAGATGTAACAATTTCCGCATCTAATCCTATTTAAAAAATTCAACTTAAATACGGACGATTTGGGTAGTTTTCAATATATTTATTTGGGAGTAACTGAATATCAAAATATCCACTATCCCGGGTGAATAATTCCCCTTATCAATCTGAAAATCATGAGGGAAAGCAAGAAAAGAAGAGTTTGATAAAGAAAGAAAGAAAGAAAGAAAGTTCAAATCGGATGTGAAATGATATCCATTTCTTCCTCGTCGAAAATGGAAGAATATTATGCCACCTTTTACTAATAATTAAAATTCAAATTTTAATGTAAGTCGAAGTGAATGATTAATTTGAACATAATTACACATAAGTTCTAGTGTATAAAATATGTACAATGGGGGTGACGGGTGTAGATACCCATGTGTATTCAAATTTTGTATATGAAGTACAATTTTTTTTTGTTAATCATACATTTCACCAATTTTTATTAAATCTTACTAAAAATTCCTACCAAAAGGGCTATATTCTTTTGAGAGTTAAAATGGTCACGAAACCTGTGAAATTCACTTTAACCCCTTACTTGTTAAGCGTGTCTCATATTGGACTCAATCCCTTGAGATGAGTCATTTGTCCACCGTTTGGCCCCTTAATTCTCATGTATAAAAATTCCCTAGATTGTATGGATTTGTACATTTCCTATTCATAGATGTGCGCCTGCTTTTATTCAGTTAGATACAAAATCATCTATTTTTGAAACAGGAATTAAAGTACTAGATCTTTTAGTCCTATTTTTTTCCTTAAAAAAATGGAAGTCTCTTTCTCACATCCATTCTCCATCACACTGTCGGAACAGTGGCATTCTCCCTTGACTTTATCTTTAATTGAATTATGGAACTCTCTCCTTGGGCATTGTCTCGGAGTGAGGTTCGGTGAAATAGACATGTCTGTGGAGAGGTAGCCTATAGACTCAAGCAACCAGCCTTTAATTTAAATTTTTTTCTCTTATATTTTCAATCATACAATTTTCAATAAAATATTATTATATGTAAATCGAAAAAGTTTTTATTATTTTATAATCACTTATTTTTCAAAAAAAAGTATTTCTCCCATTATAATTCAAATTAATGGAGGCCAAACGGGGGGATTCTTGATTAAAGTGCCAAGCATTAGTGTAAACGATGCTCACAAAATGCTACATGTGAGAGTAGTGATTACACCTAAAGTATAACGCGGTGATTGTAGATAGCTTTGAGGTGTTGATTCCTCATGTAGATGGAAAATTATTGAAATGATACAATAGCTCGAGGGTTTTGTAAATTCTGTAAAAAGAATTTATCAATTTGAAATGAAGTTTAACTATCAGTGTTTGAGATAACGAAGTTTGAATCAATATACGAAATGGTGAAGTATTGGAATTCCCTCAATCGGTTTGGATTAATCAATACCAATCATACATTCTAATACTCAATTAAAGATCTTTTATCTTAATATTTTAATTGGAAGATAAAACATTGAACACCTATTTAATTTCACCATAATACTATATTAATTCTAAAATCTAAATTTTCCAAAACACATAGCCACTTTAATCCAGTGAAATAAGATTCAAAATCAATTATATACATCAAGCATATAATAGTAGAGAATCACACCAATCAGATAATAAAAGTTGGAATTCAATCAATACTTCAATTTTTCAATGGAAAGAACATGATTAGATCCATGGAAAACTTAATACCAATTAAATCAATTTCAAAATACATTCATAAAATAGGAAATCCAAACTCTAGAATTGTTTATCAATGAAAAACCAAATTACATGTGTGAAATGACATTAAAATCACTGATACCAATTGAGTTCGTTTGTGGCTTCACCAATAATTTTCTAGCCTTCCATGGAGTTTTCTTGTGTCAAGAGATGAGAAGAATGGTGTCTTGGTTTATTCCCCCACGTTCTGGAGTGTTTTAGGCTTAAAGAACGTATGAAAACGTGTTTCCATAAGTGGTAGCATCAATTTAGGAAGCTGAAAACTCAGCCTCGAAGTATAACCATTTTCTTCATCGAATATCTTTCAATATTTTGGTCATAACTTTCTCTCTCGATATCCGATTGAGGTGATTCAAGTTGTGTTGGAAAGATAACACAAAGAGTACAATTTTGGTAGAAATATGATTTTTCCAATTCGGCTATTTACTGGTTCAAAAATTGATCTAAATATCTTACTAAAAATCTAGAACATCCTTGTGCAGTTGAAATTTGATTTGTGACTATATTATGGTCATATTTTACTTCTTTTGACTTCAAATTGTAGCCAATTGACTCCTAACTTTCTCAAATCATCATTCCATTGCCCGTCCAATCTTCATATTATTTGCGATTTGGCTCCTTTTTTGGTTCTTTTCTTTTAAAATTTACCTTTTCTACCAAAATGCAACCTAAATCAAAATATAAGTATAATGAATGCATTTTGATATCAAATAATCACATGAGTGCAATAACTAAAAGGGGAAAATATTATATTTTGCACTCTTATCAAGTAGGGTGGTTAAAAGTTGTTTGAGGAGTTGAAATAGGAATATTGACGAATGTGTTTTACTCACGAATTTTATGCTGTTTTAACTTGATTATTGGTTAAATCTTATGAGTATTAAATCTTTTTATTTTTTTATTAGTATTGTTTTATAGGTTGATGAGGTGGTGTAAAATTATTGTAAAGGTCAAGGGAATAAGGCCATTGACATAAATTGAAGAGAAAAGAGGAACAAAAAGGCAAAAGAGTCAATTCCCTATATTAAAAGAAGAAGAAAATAAACACATGATCAAGAGGTGGCTCCTCGATGTCACCATCGTCGCTCCCACCAAAAGGAGAAAAGCAAACAGAAAGGTGGAGCCCTGACGCCATTTTGAAATAGAGAAAATTTTTAAATTTGGCAAGAACGTGGAGAAAAGTATAAATACAATAATCGAGACAATTTTGAGAGATTCCACAATGAGATACAAAGAACACAACTTAAGATTGAAGAGAGCGAATTAAAGAGAAAAATATCAAGAATTCAAACGTTTAAGGCATTGATTGGAAGAAGAAGATCTTGGTGCAAGAATAATTCTTTTTTCTACATCGTTTTTTAGAATTCGGTGATGTTCTCAATACAAATCTTTTCATCTTTCTTCAAACATTATGAGTAGGCTCAATAAGAACTCAAGATGGGTAAATTGAATATAGTAGAAAAATTTGATCGAACACTACATTAAATTTGTGAATCTTGAATTAAGACTTAAAGTTAATCAATAACTGAAATTGTAATGCCCTAATATCTCAGTCCATATTTGAATTTTAAATCGATGTTTGTGCTATTTTTGGTGCGTGTTGTCGTAGCCATTCCAAATTAAAATCTACACTTCTTAAAGTTAATGTAATAGTGCAAGTAAGGGTCGATCCCACGAAGAGTAACTAATTTACTTTTTGATGCAATATTAACTAAAATGGGGGGTTTTGGTTTTCTTGAAATAATACAAATCACTGAATTAAACATAAGCAATAAAACAGACCTTGATCGAAGTCAACATCCACCGTTGAAATTAATAACTGGTCATTGATCCACAAATAATCATCAATTCATAGTTGTAGCATTCATTGTGAAAAATAAATTTTCCATTCGAAACAATTTTCATATTTCTCTTTAATTTTAATTAATTAGAAACGAGTGATCTAATTAATCCTCATTATCAAACAATCATAGACAAGCGCGAGAATTTAATTTAATAATGGCTTTGCGAATTAGAGAAATCAATGAATTAGATAACACAAGCCAAGCGTTTGCATTTAACCTAGATAAATCTTCTCCCTCAGATTTAATAATTTCCAACCAACAAATTATCAATCTTAGTTGCTTCATAAGTAAAACCAATCAACAGTTACAGTTTTAAAATTCAACTTAGCTATAGATTATTGAAATTAATAACCTAGTGTACACTCTAGAAATCAAACACAACAATCATAAAAATAATTACAGAAGAAGATTTAATACTAAGAATATGAATTAATCAATAAAAATTAGGTAGATCTCACAGTTTAACTGTTCCAAGGCTTCCGTCTCCTTCAATCAAGCAAAAGAAATTAATTGCACATAGATCTTGAGCACAAAGAGAGTAAAATAGGGTTGGGGGCATTCTCTCTGTTTTGGACGAGATTTTGGGCTTATATATGGTGTACAAGATTTGTTTCTATAAGTATTTGATTCAAATTAGGAAACTAAAAATTGCATGTTGAAAATGAACTATGCAACCGCATAGTTATAGGTGTTGCGGTCGCATAGAAAAATGATTTGCACCCCCAAAAGTTCTCTGAAGATCAAAATGCGACCTCATTGGTTTTGAACTATCCGACCGCATAGAACAACCGTTTTTCCGTCGGACGGCTTTTAGTATTTTGATCGTAATTTTATTTCCCGATGTCAGGTGATTCAAAGTGCATTGGAAAGCCAACTCAAAGAAATACAATTTTCTTCATATGTCATCTTCCAGTTCTATCATTTACCATGTCACAAATGTGTCCCAATATGATTCTAAAAATCGGTGCATAACCTTTTCGATTGGAAATTGATATGTGATTATACTTTGATTGTATTTCATCCCTTTGACTTCTTTCCTCATCTACTTGACCTCTAATACTCTTGAATCTTCATCCCATTCTCATCTAGGGATTATTTGCAACTTGGTCCCTGAGCTTTCATATTCTCTTTTCTTGGCCTCTTTTTCTTGTTTTCCTTCTTCCAACACTTTAAGTCTTCCATCAATTGACCTTCAAATCTTTAACTCCTTCATTTTGCCTTTCGATTCAACTTTTATATATTTACATTCTAGTCCTTGAACTTTTGATTTCTTTCATTAGGTCCTTTTTCGCCATTTTTTTCTATTTTATGCCATGATCATCCAAATGCAACATAAATCACAATATAAGGATGCTTAGCATATTTAGGTGTTAATTAGTCATAAAAATGCAAGAATTAATGGATGTAAATCACGACATTTCATGTCTTATCAATTTTCAATTAGTAGATATAATTAGAAAAACAATCAAAAAATCACAACTCTTTGTTTTCATCAAATAGGAGTTAGAAATATTAAATTTCGTGTTAAAGTTTAATCCTTGTTTGAAAGATGATCCGAACTCAAATATCCACTATATTACTTGTTATGATCTGAACGTGACGTAGGCCAATGGTAAATACCAGCTAAATGCCAAACTCACCACCAAGATAACTTTGACCTGCTTACTATAACACATTTAAAAAAAAAGTTTCCTTCAAAATATGATATGAAATAACCAATTTAACAACTACCATACCAAGTACCATTAACATTTAAATATGGAATACTAGAACTTGATTTTTCAGTACTTGGAATAAATTCTTCAATTTCCTTTACAACTGAAATTAATTCTTCCTTCAAGTCCTTTCATTTAAACTTTAATTTATCACAATTATTACAATCCCAAGCATCAAAATAATTCTCCCATCCTCCATTCTAGTGAACACTTGAAATCTCACTTGCATCAAGTTAACATCACATTCTAGCCCATAATTCATTATTCTAAGTAATCATCTCAACCAACAACTTTATTTTTACTAATCATACATACCCAAGAACCAATTAAAAATCAAGGGTTTGCTGAAATTGCTTACCTTATGCAATTACCATAACAAATCAAGAAAGTTTGCGTGAAAGTATCCTTCTCCCCTTAAATTGAAATTCAAACCGACCACCTAGAACCCTAGAAAATTTAACATCATCATTCCATAAAAAATTTACTTCTTTTCCTCTTGAAGAAATGAAGAAATTGAACTCAAGTTTCAAGTAGTTGGCACCTAATTTTTCTTCCTTCTTTTTCATTTTCCTTATCCTTTCATACTTTCTTCTTTCTTTTCTCCTTTTCTTTCTTCTTTTCTTTCCATTGTTTATTTGCTTCTTGTATCCATTCTCGGCTTTATGTATTGTTTGTAAAATGGAGAAAATGGGTTACATAAGTGACACTTTCACTCCATAACCCCAATATTTGCAATCAAGTCCTCCAACATTCATATAATATTGCATTAAATCCTTAACTTTCAAAAATAGAAAAATAAATCCCAACTTTAATTTTTATCCATCTTAAGTCATTAAGTATCTTAAATTATAAAATAAGCCCCCATTCCATTTATGTCCGTATTTGACTTTGATTAGTCAAACCTTTGACTTTGAATAAATAATCTTGACTTTTGACTAGTATAAAATGGGGTGTAACAGTACACTTGCGATATAAAAAATGCAACAAGATTTTGACGTCATTGTTGAGAACTATTTACATTTAGCCTTAGTTTATTTTTTAACGCTATTTGATTAGTTATTTTTTATTTACAAATGAAAGATGTTCGCTATATGCTCCGTTCTAAAAATATTATAAAAACCCGAACACACATATCTCTAGATTCCTTAGAATTTGTCGAAATTCTCATGCCCTAGGAGTTAATGAAGACGCTATCATGTTGTGTTTATTTCCTTATACATTTCGGGATGCAACTTTGGAATGGTTAGATGTTGAACTTTATGGAAGCATTACAACATGGAACTGACTAAAAAATTTTACAACAAAATTTTCTTTCCGACAAAAATAGCAAAAATTCGATTGAAAATTCAAACATTCCAACATACAAATAGGAAAAGTTATCACGAGGCATGGAATAGATTCAAAGCGAGGATGAAAAATGATCTAATCATGGAACCACCATTGGTAATCAAAGGTAATATTTTTACACAAATCTTTCACCACTGTCAAAATCTCAGGTGGATTCCTCTATTGGTAGATCAATCATAGATAAATCACCTCAACAATCCTAGACTTGTTCGAGTTAGTTGCCACTACACATGTAATGTTCTCGCCAGAAAGAGTGGAACCATAGACGGCTGTTGAAATTTATGAATTAGATAGCAAATCATCTATCAATGCACAAATTGTTGACAAAACATGTGGAATTACTTGTAAAATCATAAACAAATGGAGCAAAGGTAGTAGTCAGTTCAGTATGTGAAAATTGAAGAGCTAATCATCTTACATTAAATTGCTTGTCTATGGGTTTTCCCAAGAAACAAGTGAACTTCATTCAAAATGAACCCCACAATTTCAACCAATGTGGACAAACATATAATCTGGTAAAGAGACAATACAAGAAGTTGAGATGGTCTGACAATCAGCAAGGGAATAATTCAAATAATGCCCAACAAGAGAAAAAAATGAAGTTTGGGAGAGATGTTCAATCAGTACATAAAAATGACGAACAAGGTATTCCAGCATATTGATACAAACTATTAGAATTAGCAAACATATATGAAGAAGTTGGAGACACAAATTGGTCAAATATCTTTATAGCTTGCAGAACTTTTTTTTGATAGGTCTCTATAGCTTGTAGAACGCTATCAAAGGAAATTGTTAGGCAATACAATGATCAATCCAAAAGAGCAAGTGAAAGATGTTACAACTAGAGGTGGAGTACAATTGCCAGGGATACATGCAAAGAGGCCAAAGAGAAAAGATGAAGTGGTAGAAGTTGACAAAGCTAATAAGGATGCAAAATCTACATTAATCACAGAGAATGAGGAATAGAGAAAAGCACTCACAATAAGGGCACTAAATCTCATCAAGACTTATGTGCCACTAATTTCTTTCCCTCAACGGTTGTAGAAAAAGTTAGACAAACAATTTGCCAAATTTGTAGAGGTTTCTAAGAAGTTGCATATAAATATCCACTTCGCAGATATATTAGCACAAATGCCCAACCATGACAAATTTCTAAAGGAAATTCTTCCCAACAAAAGAAAACTAGAAGAACATGAGACAATTTGCACAAACGAGGAATGCTATGTAATTCTCCTAAAGAAGCTACCTCCTAAACTAAAGGACCAAACCCAGAGAGTTTAACTGTACCTTACACCATTGGTTCTAATTACTTTAATTATTCTTCATGTGATTTAAGTGCCAATGTAAATTTAATACCACTCTTTGTTTACATGTCTCTTGGCTTGGGAAAAGTAAAAAATCAATAACAATATCATTTCAACTAGTTAATGGATCTATCAAAAGACCAAATGGAATCATTGAAGATATACTAATTAAGGCTGATTAATCCATCTTCCTAGCAAATTTCATTATCTTGGACATAGAAGGTGATTCAAATATTCCTCTAATCTCGGGAATACCTTTCTTGGCTACTAGAAGAACACTTATTGATGTATATGATGGAAAAATGATCCTTCAAGTGGACAATGAGTAGGTTATATTCAATGTGTTCAAGGTGATGGAACGCCCATTGACTTCTAATACTTGTTGCCAAATAGATGTTCTTGAGGAACTTGTAATTGAGACATTTGAGGTGGAATATTCATAAAACCAAGAAGTCAGCAAAGAAGAAATGTGCTTTACAGTTGGTTGAACAACCCATGGGAATGAGACATTGGCAATATAAGGCTCCTGGCGCCCACCCGTTACTGTCGGTAACTTCAATGGAGAAGGCTCCAACTTTTGAGTTAAAGCTTTTGTCATCACATCTACATTATGCTTATCTAGGAGATTTGATTACATTTCCAGTAATTATTGCGAATGATATGACACGGGAGAAGGAGAAAAGTTATTGAAGATACTAAAAAGGCACAAAACTACGATTTGATGGACAATAGCTGATATTAGAGGAATCAGTTCTACTATTTACATGCACAAAATCTTAATGGAAGACGAGTCGAAGCCATCGGTAGAGGTACATGCGGTGTCTAAGAAGGGAAGAATTATAGAGGAGAAGAACGAAAAAATAAGTTGATCTCCAACATCATTAGTAATTGTATGGAAAGTGTGCATTGATTACCTAGAGCTGAACAATGCTACAAGAAATGATCACTTTCCATTGTCATTCATTGATCAGATGTTAGAAATATCAGTAGGTCACTCTTGTTACTATTTTCTAGATAGATATTCAGGGTACAATCAAATAGTAGTTCCTCCAGAAGCCCAGTTGAAAACAACCTTCACATGCCCCTATACTACTTTTGCATTTAGGAGAATGCCTTTTGGTCTATGCAATGCACCCTTCACGTGCCCCTATACTACTTTTGCATTTAGGAGAATGCCTTTTGATCTATGCAATACACCTGCAACTTTTCAGCACTACATAATGGCCGATATTTTTTGACATGGTGGAAAAGTATATCGAGGTATTCATGGATGACTTTTCAATATTTAGAGATTCTTTGATGACTATTTAGAATACCTATCTCTAGTGTTACAAATGTGTAAAGAAAGGAATTTGGTGCTTAATTAGAAGAAATGTCATTTTATGGTGAAGAAAGTAATAGTGCTAGGGTATAGGACATCTTCACAGGGTATTTAGTTTTACAAAGTCAAGATACAAGTGATGAAAAATTGCAACCACCTAATTTAGTTAAATAAATCATAAGCTTTTTGAAACATGTAGGGGTTTATAGAAGATTCATTTAAAACTTTTCAAAGATCACAAAACCTTTGTTTAGTGTATTGGAGAAGGATGTGTCATTTAACTTTTTTGATAAGTGCTTAAATGCGTTTTAACACTTAGAAAGAAAAGTTAACCTCGACACAAAATATAGTGGCACCAATCTAGGAATTACCTTTCGAACTCATGTATGATGCTAGCGATTATGCAGTGGGAGAAATGCTAAGACAACGCAAGTGAAAGATATTGCATGTCATTTATTATGCCAACAAAACTTTGATGAAGCTTATAAGCAAATCAATCAACATCTCCTATATGGATTTCTCCATTTCTTCTAAAAAAACATTGTTGAATACGCTCGGACTCGAGTACAGGTACGGGTATCGAGAACTAGTACGTATTTAAGTGTCAGATCTTTTATTTTCTAGATTGTAGAATTTTGGAGTTTAGTTTTCAATCATGAGAATTACTAAATATTATATAAAATAGAAAATAAAATATTTGATTGTAATTTGGACTTAATGGAGCACTAAGTAGCACTATATGAAATTCATTTTCATTTTATACAAACGAAACCCTAAACTACCTTACAGAGAGGGAAATGAGGAAAAAAAAGAAAAAGATGGAAAGAAAAAAGAAAAAGAAGGAAAAACCTAGCAATGTCGTCCTTCTCTAGCCTCTTAATGTCGATGCTAGTTTATAGAGAGCAAAAATGGGAAATAAGAAAGGGGAATGAAAAGGAAAAGAGCAAAAAAAAAAGAAAGACGAAAGAAACGATGAACTGTCTAGTTGAAATTTGGATGATTCGAAACATATCACATACCCATGCCCTACCATGTCGTATCCAACATGGGTACTCCATCTATTTTGAAGAATCCGAGTAACAGAGGTTGAATACTTCAAATAGATTATTCAAAATTATGTGACTCTTCATCTTTGTCAAAACATAAGCCATACTCCATTCACTTTGGTGCATTTTCTTTAACAAATTAAACACTTACACTACTTACATTCTCATTTTCACCCATCCAAAACATCCAATCATGTACCTTTGTCGACTTTGCGATCTTCTATAAGTATTACTTAAGAACCAAACTTTTAAAATCTGTTTTGAAGAAATTAGTGTACATGTGTCTAAAACAAAAGTAATGTTATGTCTTGGTCACATTTTGTAAACTCTTTTGTCTATCTGTCATAAAAGCCCTTTGATTATTATTCACAATCTTCAAATTTTCACCAAACTGTTGGGAATTTACTTAAACATGCATAGCGAAAATAAAAATAATTTCAATTCCCATTAGGATTTATCTTTGTATTTAGATAGGAATTGTGATAAAAGTTATACATTTTCTTAGATCTGCAAACTCCTTTACGTTATTTTTGTTCCAGCAACTTGAATCTGCCTCCCACGGCTGTCCAATTGTCCAGCCTCCAATAAATTCCACACAGAGAATAGATTGCAGCTACCAAAGTTTTCTCCTCTTGTGCTAGCAAAAAACTATGAGAAATCTCTACGTATTGAAAACCCTAGCCATGTATTTATATAAGCACAAACGGGTTTGGCCTGGTCCGGTCCAATATTTAATTAATCCATTTAATTAAATTCAGTCCGTAAATTAATTAACCCAATTAATTAATTTGGGCCTATAAATAATCAACCCAATTAATTAATTTGTCCAACGATTATTAAATTAATTAATTGACAAATACAATCTTCCAAATCTCTTTTGTGTGCGACCCATTAGGTTCCTGACCACGATACCTAACAACGTGAAATATTATTTTGGTTTAATCAAAATTGATAAATTAATGTACTCTTTTAATTTATCACCAATTCACACTCGCCGTCCCAAATTTACATTTATCAATGTATCAGGGCAACACATGTGACGAAAAATGTCACATGGTATGACAAAATCAAGCCTGTTCATTTACCATGAAATTACAATCCCTTCATCAATATGATCCGATCAATTATGAGATATGGAAGTGTGTCAAACTCGATTATCGATCATATCTTTCATTCTACTATTAAGTCGATATGAGTCGAAAACTCCTTTTCAACTTATGAGTATCCTTTGGCCAAGGATTTCGTTATCGACTTAATTGAACGAAATGCAGATCACAATCTCTTACTATCTAAGAGTGACGAATCCTTTATTGATCATTCACAACCTTTATATGGTTTTTAACATACACGAACGATGTCGTATTAGTGGCCCTTGGTAAAGCAACATCCAACACCGTCAAAGTATGAATGTTCTCATACAAGGTACTATGACGACCTTAAGTTAAAGGAAAAATTCCACTACCAAACATTAGAGATTAACCACTGACACTCAGATAATTATCCATGTGGAATCTCTTAGCGGATCTCCAATGTTTCGTTCTATAATAAAACATCCACGTGTCCATTTAAGTGTAACCACACTTTAACTTGTGAGATCAGCTACTTACTTCACAAGCAAGAAAATGCCACTCGTGATGGTCTATCCGTAATAACAATATCTGTATCTCGTTATTACTTACGACTTGGATTATTCAAGATCCGATCATATGTAATTTACATATCACAATCACAACTCCTTGTGATTAACAGATCACTTAAACTTGAATCTTCAGATTCTATTATTTAATATTACTTATCAGAATATTAATTTAAATAAATAATAGATCTTGTAAAAAATAGATGCATTAAATATATTAAAAGTGTTTACAACCTAAATCGATTGGATCTAGGGCATAAAACTTACATTAACCACCTCTAGGTAATATCATTCTCTCTCTCCACTTTAGCATATGCTACTTGGTAAATACAATCATTAGCATCTAATGCCACTGCCACCAGCATCTGCCTTCCAAATGTCCCTTTCGAGGAACACACATCCAACTGCCAAAGCTACCAACAACCTACTAAAAACCTTATCTTGCAAGATTCTAAACAAATGTAAATACCATGAAACTTTGAAGCATGCATAGCAATAATGAATGTAGACTCGAGAAGAAAAAGGCCTAAGCGATCCAAACTCATGCTCATCAAATCCTCGTATCATTATCCTAGCATATCTCCTAGTATTCCATGCCATTATTAATTGTCAATTTCTGATCGTCCTTTATAATGACCTAAGACTTTCAATCAAGTGCAAATTTGTAGGTATTCAAATACCTTTCTACTATGTATTTGGTAGTGCAATGCCTATTTGTTTTATTCCTAACACATGTATGCTTTGAATTTTTAGATTTTATCTATTCATTCTCTTTTTCCATATTCTATGAAGCCCAAATCCTCCATGTGCAACGTAATTTGCTGATATCTTGGTCTTTAAACTTATTCTTGGGTCTGAATCTAAATTTGCATCTAGATGCTGCATTGTGGTTCGTAATAGCTTATCTAAACTCCTCAATATATTTACTCTTTTCCTACCTCTAATTGTGGATTAAACTTTTCCTTCTTAACATCATAAGCATAGAAATGATAAGTGTTTTCTTCACTAGAGAATGGTTGGAGTGCAACTCCTTCTCAATTGGACAATAAGCTTCTTTTAATCCTAAATCTTCATCCCTAGCAGTAAAAAATTTGACAGTATGGTCTATACTTAATCCAACCAAATCCATTCATTTGCATTCTTTTAACTATGAAAATTATCTTCATTAACATCTTCTTCTAAATCAATCAATTTGCATTTTCAGGTATCATTTCTTCTTTGTCAAATTTATTATTCGCAAAGAAACAGCTAGTATTGTAACATTACGGAGATGGAAAGACATTGTAAGGTTGTTTATGTAAAACCAACGAATATGCTAAAACATAAAACTTTGTAAAATTTTGTAAATGTTTTTGGAGAGAGACACGAAATGTGCAATATTCTTATGTCAAAATACTGAAAATGGATAAAATTAAGTAATAAAAACTCAACAGCTATTGCCATACCTAAATGCCTACGGTAAATAATGGTCTAGATAAATACAGGTTCTGACTATAAAAAATGTCGACAACTTCAATAAAGAATGTAGTCCACATTAAAGAAACGTGGCCAACAACAAAATGTCGACAAATTCATCAAAATGTAGATGTAGAAGAATGTTATGGGTAATATTATACCTACTTGTGGCCCTCTTCTACTGCCATGAACGATGTTTCTTCCTAAACTTTACAGTTGCGTGTCGTTTCAAGACACTATGGGTCACTCATGTTTCCTTATAATAAAGACAAGAATTTGGCACTGTCGTGAGCTCAATTTTATTTTCCTTTTTGGGATGAATTTAGGTTTCATATGAATTTGGGGATCGATTTGGAAAATTTTCACTTTATGATTCAATTGATGAAATTTTGGATAGATAAGATTCAGTGATGGAAATAGATTAGGTTCGTAGAGTGAAATGAGGGAAAAATAAAAAATTTAGAGGTATAAAAAGAATGATTCTTCCATTTTGTTAAGAGAAAACGCCATTATTGAAATTGGTTTTGTCCATCTGTCAATTTTTACCACCGTCAATGATCACTTGGGATTTTCATCCATTATGTGAACTTTTTACCTAAGTGGATGGATGAAATTGAAATAGGTGGTGGATGGTTACCTTTGTTTAAAAGCGGAGGAGCAATTAGTGACCCTTTATTTTGGATGAGCAAGTAGTAATCTAAGGTAAATGTTGGTGATGGATGATTTAATTTACTCCACTTTAGCCCCTTAACTTGTTATGCTAAAGTTTACGTGAAAGTCATCAACCTACAACATCTTGTGCGAACAGATTCTAAACCTTATTTCGCATTGGACTCAATCCTCTTAGACAAGATCCATTCGGAAGTCAGTTAAAACGTGGAGCACTAGTGTAAAGATAAAATAAGGTATGCTAACACAAATGTCACATGCATGAGTAGGGTGCTTAAGAGTTTCCTAGGAGTTGTAGAAATGTTGTAGGAGTCAAGGAAAGGCTAAAGGGATCACATTTTTCCTCCCTCTCTCTCTCTCTCTCTCCATTTTCCCCCTCTCTCTCTCTCTCTCTCTCTCTCTCCCCCCTCCATAAGTGGTCTACATTTTAATTAAATGAAAGGTCAGTGACCTTTACTCATTGTCACACTTTGTCCTCAACTTTTTCCAATGCATTCTTATATTTGATATTTCATTCATTAGCACATCTTGTCATAAAGACCATTTTCATCAAAATGCTTTGTTAAAGAGTAAGAATGTGGTGGAAAAAAAAGTTAAGGATGTAGATATGATAGTGAATAAAGGTTAGAGATGTTAATACAATTAAAATATCGTGCATTCTTAATAATAATAATAATAATAATAATAATAATAATAATAATAATAATAATTGGTGTCAATATAACCATCCTATTCATTATTGATCTATTTTAGAAAAATAGTAGAAACTCTGTAGGACATCCAATAACTATTTTTTCCCTATGAGTTCTATTTTTAGTAAGAATGCTACTTTTTATTGTTTATATATTTATATAAAACGAGTATTTACATTGGAAGAGTTTGCAATGTTTTTCTCAGATCAAATCAATAGATTTTATATTTTTAAAGAAATGAATGTATAAAACTATGAGTTCTATTTTTAGTAAGAATGCTACTTTTTATTGTTTATATATTTATATAAAACGAGTATTTACATTGGAAGAGTTCGCAATGTTTTTCTCAGATCAAATCAATAGATTTTATATTTTTAAAGAAATGAATGTATAGAAAATTTTTGGATTGACCGTCCAAAACTATCTTTGTGGAAGCAGTCAAGATGTCAATCCTAGAAACTAGTGCATGAAAATGCGGGAAACATGGATGATGACAATGGAGAACACGTCCATAATCGCTATCCTCACCAATGAAGAATAGGAGGAACAGCTACTCAACTTAAGCTAAAGTGGACATTCTCTAACTACTTTGTCTCATCATAGTATGGATCTGCCCATACACAACACCTCTATGAAATGAGACAAGTGGCATGTCAGACACTAAAAATCTATCAAGTTCACTTTAACGATGAGATGCTCTACTGTGAGTATATCACTAGGTCAAGACTCTCTTTTCTCTAAAAGAAGACATCAATGTGAACACCCTATTTTAAATAGATGTTCACAATAAAAAATCTAAAATCCTACGATCAACTCGTGAACTTAATCAAGGATGAGATAATAAACGAAGAAATGATCATTTTCTGGAATTGAGTAGGTTGGTTTTTTCAGATCGATGAAATACCGACCTCAAGTGATTTAAGCACTCATCAATTGAAGATCCGAAGACTAAGAAATGATCTATGAAGATTTATGTGTTGTTCTCCAAAATATCTTAGAAGATTGACATCATGCAATGCTGATATATAGCTAGTACATTGCAAAATCAAAATGTGATTCTACTATAAGCAAATATACCATAAGGGCACATGAATGTCATTTTCCCATAATATTTTCAAGGCAAATATAATCTGGTTATAACCAGAATAACCATCAAGAAAGTAGTAGCGTGAATGCCTGATGAGCCTCTCATACAATATAGGAAAAAATGATCATTTTAGTAGCATTTTTGAGTTTGGGATAATCGATGCAAACTCTCCAACCCAAAATTGTACGTGTTGAAATTAGTTCATTGTTTTTATTTGGAACCAATGTGATTCTCTCTTTCTTCAGCACAACCTCAAGACTGACTAATTTACTATCTGATATCGGGTATATGATTCCCACATCCAACAATTTTAGTACCTCGACTCTGACAACTTCTTGCATTTTAGGATTCTAAAGATAGTTTATTCCCGTTTTATCTGAAATTGACCAACCAATTGCTATAATGTGGTCGCTAAGCTCCAGCAACAACCCTATTCTCTTTCATTGAGAGAAGTTGCAAAAATCATGAGTAGTGTTGATTTTTCCCAAAATATGCACGTCTCAGATATGCTAAATATGGTTTTAGTTCAAAAATTGAACGTCGTAGAATGAATAGTGCAGATATTATACACTTGCTAAGTTCAACGAAATATGGTTTCTCTTAAAGGATGGATTTGCCTTAATTGCTAGAATTGAAGCTTCAATTTCCTCAAATTCAAATGGTAAAGATTCAGATTGTATAAAATAAACTTTTAAGTAGATCTGTGAATGCATTTTATATTACCATGTCTACCACATCAATCTGTCAAAAACTATCAGATTCAATCAGGTTCTTAATTACTTTAAAGATGTGGATCGTCACATGTTCGTTATTAAACCTAAATATTAGTTGAACCCTGTGCATATTTATTAAAGCTCTATCAGTACCTAGAAATAGACGTGTTGGGGTTTTTTGATATACAATAAATCCCGAGTTATGATGTTAACGTGGGATTATATATTTCATAGGCTTAGGCTGATAAATGAAATAAGTCCAACAACGAAGTTCATGTGCTCTACCCGATCCAATTGTATTCTCTCTTGGATGGCTTGAATCTTGGCCCATTTAAGTCTCTTATAGGTCCAACTTAAAGCCTAATCATAGCATATTTATAAGGCTATAACACTAGCCACTTTCTTGTGTGATTTGTGCATGAATTGAGGAAAAACTCGGCTGTCCCATTTGAAGAGTGAAAATCGGCCCTTTGAAATCCAAAAATCGATTGATTACTTTGTATACTTTGTGGTCTCTTCATAGCCTACTTTTGTGGTGTTTTCTCCTTGCCTTTGTAGCTAAAAATCATCATCATTTCTTGTCCTTTATGAGTAAGATTGAATAAAAACCGTGGTGAATATATTGGTTGTGGATTGGAAACGATTAGGTTGGTTGTTTGGTAGAGAAATGTACGTTGGATTAAGTCTGAAAAATACCAATTTGAAGATCCTTGGAGCGAGTTTTCACAACAAGACATCCCTAAATAAGTGGAACATCTTTGTCTTACTCTATGTCCAAGATGATGAAATTGGCTAAAAAGATGAATGTTTCAACATTTACCAAGATATCCTCGTTTTTTTCTCAAAGATGTTTGATTGAATGATCAGCAAACTATAAGGAAATTTTCAGCGCTTCCCCAGGCCTAATCTTTTGTACACTAATATCAAATTAATGCTAGCTCTAAGTCACATAAAGCTTTATCAAAATGGTTATTACCAATATTACAAAGGATATAAAACTCCATGGATCTTAAAGCTTTGGTGGTAGCTTATATGTAGGATTGCATTGCACTCTTCTAACAACATTATAATTTCGTATCCTTCAACTTTCATTTGTTTAATAATATATCCTTCATAAACTTTACATAGCTTGATGTCTGAGCTAAGGCATTGGCAAACGGTATGTTGATATACTTCTTAAACACATCCAAAAATTTGTGAACTACTTATCAAGCTTATTTTTTGATGCCTTCGTGAGAATGGGACCGGAGATACATATGTTTTGATATGAACAGTTGTTTTAATTTGTGGATTGTTTGAATTCTTCCCTTAATTTACTTCTGCTAATTTTTAGACCAACCCACTTGCTACTTGTCCATGGCAGGTAACTTTTAATTGCAGTAACATGGC
Source organism: Olea europaea var. sylvestris (assembly GCF_002742605.1). NCBI lineage: Eukaryota > Viridiplantae > Streptophyta > Magnoliopsida > Lamiales > Oleaceae > Olea > Olea europaea. The sequence goes on along the minus strand of NW_019267156.1, from coordinate 211,199 downwards.
TTTTGCCTTTTGACATGTATTTTCAATGGCCAAACTCTACTTTTAGTAGTGATGGCTTTTACCTATTCTTTTAGATATGCTAGTTTTGCTTGGTAGAGTGCCTAGAGTTTTGTCCGATAATGCAACTACTATCTACACCACATAATTTTCTAAGTTTTTTTTTAATAGAAGTATGTTGGTGCTATATTGTGTTATTAGTTTTAGTAATGTACCAAGTGATCAACTCCTCCAGTGTTGGGTTTTTTCATGATGTTGTTGGAATCCGTGAATTTTCTTGATTATTTCCTCGTTGACCATGATTATCTTTCCCAAAAAAAAAAAAAAAAAATTGGATGATTTTTCCAACTCGGGTTACCTGTATTGGAGTATAAATTATTTTCTTGTATCTAAAATTTCTTTGCAAAATTTACCTCTTCAGACTGAGATGTATGAGCAGAAGCTAGAGGGTAATTCACAGTCAAATGATTTTTGTTGTAGCCTTTACAAACGGGGATTAGGATTTTCATTTTATGTCAAAACTCTCATCTAAACTTATAGTACTAAAACGACATAACTGTTGTAAACTACTGTTATTTACAATCAAATGATTTTTCTAGTAGCCTTCACAAACAGGATTAGGATTTTCATTTTCATTTTCTATGACAAAACCTCCATCTTAGCACATAATACTAAAATAACATAACCGTTGTAAACTACTATTGTTTTCCTTAGTATTCCCCAGTCAGATAGCCACATAGCACTTGTTTCTACCATTCTTAGGTAAAGAGTATAACCATTCTCACGCTCTATCCTTAAGTGTGTAGGGAATAGGCACATTCGGAAGGTTTTTGCTGAAACTCCCTCATAAATGAAAATCCCCGTAAAACCCCATAAATTGTGATACATGTTAATGTAGCTTTGCATTAGACTTGTCATGAAATTGCAATGGAATGTGATCCTAAAAAAAATTGATCACATCCAGATAGAGTTGACAATTTACTTCTCCAAACAGAGGATATGTGATGCTGGAGTGATTGTGCGCCGCATGTTGGATCATGAAATTTCCAACTAACATATCTTCTTCATCTACCACTTGCACAAATGGTTGAGCGGCTCGAATTTGTTTGTTCGATATCCCTTTTTCTCGTTCTCTCCTTTGCTTCACTCTATTCTTCCTTCATTATTTTAAGGTTCTTTCAATATCAGGATCTAATGGCAGAAGATCGAGATCTTTCAAATTTTTCATATATCATCATCCAGACAACTGAAAAGATCAAAGAACACAAAAAAGAGCGAAAAGGATGATAATAATGTAACCAAAAGAAAAGAAAGAAGACTTTCGAATCTAATTGAAAATTAATAAATTTAAACTAAAACTCTAATTCCCCTTCAACAAAGTCAAAAACTTATTTGTGAAATCCTTGAAGCATATGGAATCATTGACAAATAATAGTTTAAATGCGTTAAATTATCGATCGCACAAGTAACAAACTTTAATTTGAATTACACCGATTCTTGATCAAATGCGAATGTAACAAGATCAATTGATGAAGTTAGTGATTTTTAATTTCTAACTAATGATTTAACTAAATACTAACTAAATACAGTAATTCATTATTTTAGAAAAGTATTTATGAGCAAAGCGTGTTAGGAATCTGACACTGCCATTATCTCTCGTTCTAATTCTCAACCTTAATCTTTTAATCTATTTTTTGTATAGATTGACAATCGATAATTCTATATTGTTTAAAATTTCTCTAGAAAAAATGTTGACTATATATATATATATATTGTTCACTAATTTTTCTTTCGACTTAAAATTACCGCAAGTGTAATAAAGTGGAATGTTAAGTTTCGAGTATCATCCCACAGAGATTGAGTAGTTCAATTCTAACTATTGTAGCCTTAACTAAAACAAATTTATCAAAATATGAATTTACTCTTAGAAAAATCCTAATTTAGTAAAACACTAATTTATGAAGACCCTAATTTTGCAATTTTGATGATTGGAATGAACTCAGTATGCAAAACGATATTTTAATGAATTAAAATACAAATTATATATTTAGAACGCAAATTGGTTATATTCAATGAAAATTAAAAGCACTAGTATCACGAATTCCCATGAAATGATCAATTTTAACTCTAATTTCACAAAATGACAACACGATTGAATTATTGACGAATCAATGCTCATAATTCTATTCAACACTCTCTCTTGAGATGTATTGAACCTATTCTTATACACCACCGGCCTATATCTCTATAACAAATGCATATATAAGAATGCATGTGGTTTTATAAACATCTAAAAATTCACGCAAAGCATAGGGGTATATATCTATCCTCTATCGGACCCTACGATGATTTTTATACATTTTCAAATTTATTTCTCTTCTCTCGAACAGATGAAATAAATCACCAAACATCACATAATTACGTGCACTTAATTATGAAAGAAAATTATTGTATATAAAACATTCAAATATTCAAATACGTCTTTATTGTCAAATTGCAAATTAGAAATTAAAAAATTACATCATATGATACATCGATATCCTAGTACATGAAAACCTAGCCTATCATAAAGAAAATTACAGAATACATGATAAATTGAAGAAAAAGTATCACCGAATTATGAATTTGCTTGAAATCTTGATGATCTTCGTGTAAATCCTGGTTACTTTAGCTCCAAATCCTCTCCAAGATACATTTTATTGTCTCCCAATACGTTCTGCCCCGAAATACAAAGGCTGTAGGTTTTTATATCGCATCCCAATCGAGTTCCAAAAGAATTATATTGAAAATAGGAAACTCTAGGATCGGTCCCTGATTTATGCCTATGTGACTGCATAGGCTAACAAAAATTGGCCCTAAGACGTTCAGAGCCTCCAATGCGATAGCATAGGCAGGTATAACCTATGCGATCGCATAGGTTCTCCATCTTTCAAACGTTGATTTTGGTCCTTAAATTTTATTTTCCACATTTTTTGCCTTGTTTCTTCCTTCTTTTCATTTTCTCTATCAATCTTAACCTCCAATTGGTACTTGGCTCGATCGAATCTTTGATTGCTCCTTTGATTCATCTTTTGGATATTTGCATGTTGGTTCCTCAACTTTCATTTTGGTTCGTTATGGTCATTTTTGCGTCTTTTTCTCGTGAATTTCACCATGTCCATCACTATACCCTACAATCCAACAATTGAACGAATTTAAGCCACAATTTAAATATTTTTCTCGTGATTTAGTCATGTTTGTGCATTAAATAAGTGCACAATAACGTACTTATCAAATCCTCTAAACTTGAACTGTTGTTTGTCCTCAAACAAAATAGTGACTTAACTCAAAAAAACACATGGTTCAATAACCTGTCGTGTCTTAGGATTGGACTAAGTCTCTTACTTCAAGAAAATTGATGAATACATGAATGAAATCAACATTTACTAGTTGAATACATACTTGACGTGTGTGTGTGAAGTCATGCCAACATATCAAACTCATGATTGGTTAAATCCCGACCCCAAAATAGTCCAATATATCCTTACTTCGCTCGAGAGATACACAATATCTTGAGATTGTGTTTTAAAGTTAAAGGAATAAGTGACTGTAGTCCTTACCCTCTCTTTGTTTGGATTGATCTCACCATCACATGTTCGCATGTCAACAAGTGAAGGCTCTCCTAGATTTGATTGCTTCAACACTCAAGATTAAACTAAGTTACTTGTCTTGTCTTGAAGGTGTGATTTTTATCAACCGAATGTCCAAGGGATTTATTCATACCATCATATTATGTATTATTTTAGATTTTTTTATGTCATCTTCTCATTTGCTTTCTATATAACCCCTGTAACAAGCTTTAGGCCGGTGACTCCCAAACCAATTGGCTTTAGGGCACCAAGTTTTAAACCCTTACAGACTTATTCACTTGAGTTATAAAGGCTCGATCAGATAATTTTTTATTGACCTCTTTCCCTCTTGCTTTCTATATGACCCCTATAACGAGCTTTGGGTTGGTGTCTCCCAAACCAGTTGACTTTAGGGCACCAGATTTCAAGATATCTTTAAAGGCTTACTTGCTCGAGTCATAAAGGCTTGGAAAGGTGTCATATTTTCATAACCTAAAATTATGCCCCTTTTTTATTTTATCTAGACATTTGGTCTCTAGAATCAACCCCCACTTTAAGACATTCTCCTAGTTTTCATCTCATTTGTCTAGGCAATCCACATAGTGTAATTCATGCACGGAGCCCCCGCTTATCTCAATGTTCCCCTATAATTGTTAAACTGTCTCCAAACTATTCATTAAGGCACTTTGGTTTATGGGTCTACATTGCTTTATGGCTTAATCTAATCAAGGTCTTCTGATTTCTCCTACTTTATTCAAACACAATCACTCACCTAACATGTATGGCGTGAGTGGCGTGCTTATGGAATGTCAAGTACGACCTCAACAAGTATCAGTTAATCAAATTCTGCACCATAGTTATAGTTCTTAACACATACCTATTCCAATAATCACATCATTACCGGCAAGGCTATCAAACCCACACAGGCATGCAATGAACTTAATACAGCATATTGATCCAATAATCACTCATTAAGCACACAATATGCAATCAGTAACAAAGTATTGATGGACTGTGATCGTTTCAAAAGGATTACATTACATACCGATAATTTAGTTTCCCAAATGTGTCACATTTAAAAAATATGCCACCATCCCCAAACTTATACAGTACATTGCCCTCAATGTGAAAAAAAAGTTTCAAAAGGCATAATTTGAAGGACAAGTGCAAATTAAAAATAGCAAAATGAGTTAAATAAAACTCCCCTGATTACTGTGGTAGTGGTGACTGATAGTTAGGTCCTGTGATGTCGTCGTTAGGTGGATGTGGGAAATGCGCTAAGATCTACTTTAGTAGATTTGAATACTGGACTTGCTCTAATTGCATGGCTCTCATCATGCTAATCTGCGCTCTGACTTTGCCCTCCATGCTACGCATTCGGTCGCAAGTGTTGTTCACTCTTATTTGTATTCCATCCACTCTACCCATATATATACTCAGTCATTCGTTCATAGTTTCCATCTCTCACCTAGCTGATCGGGCCTCCTGAGATACAGTCTGCGCCATGGTTTGAGTGGTACTGATATCACATCTAGCTGTCTACATGTCGGTGGTCCAAGCCCCTAGAGCTTGCTGGATGCCCAGTATATCGCGGTTGATCCCTGTGGTTGTTGTGAATATCGACGTAACAACCATGTATCGTCCTCAACGTATAGTAGTGGTGCCTGTGGCATCTCCTGATCCGCATGTGCCTGGCCTGCTCTGCCTGTAGCCTGCGACGCTCAGTCTCTTCCTTTTCTCTGTGCCTGACCCTAGCTCTGTCTTGAGTTTCCAAAGTACTGCACTTAAAAGGAGGGGTGGGTTTAGCAAGTGCCTCCCCTAATGTAATATTGATCCACGCAGCCCTACATATGCCAGATATGAGGCTAGGAAAAATCATAGAGCGGTGCCTGTCCCCTAGAGTTCCCACATGATGTATCTGATCATAACATAGAATTGTGAGATCAATTTTATTTCCCTGTACCATGTGATAAATGAATCCGGCTGTGGCATTTGTAAATGTGGTCCTATGCGAGGTTGGCTTGATGTTATAGCACATAAATAGCCACAAGATTGCTATTGAATGTGTCAGCTCAATCTGGTGCCATTTAGTGGTGCAGAGTGGCCATGTATTCTCCCGTCCTTACAAGATTTCTGCAACTTCATTCCAGTTGAATACAGCCGAGATGGGGGATATATTGGCCCAAGTTAGCCAATAATAGTCTTGTATAACCTCTGGCAAAAACATTATCCACTTTTCCCTCACCCATGTTTGATGCATGTGTTCAGACCCTGGTGTGTCAATCTCAGTATTGAAGTTTGCATAGAATTCACCCACCAAGGTTTCATATATAGGGTATGGACGCTCAACTATCATTACCCAACCATAATTGTCAACCAAAGTACCCAATTCATAGCCCGGGAAATCCTCTAACTTGACTGGCCATTCTGGAATCACTGCCCATTGACTTACGATGTTTTCATATCATGCTGCAACGTCAGAATTCAAGAACCTCTGTACGTCCCCTTTGAGCTCTCGATTGCGTGCCGTTCTTGATGATGGGCCGAATTTTTCTTTCCCTTTAAAGATTCATTTTGGAGGCATCCTGTAAAGTTGCAAAATAGCATTCATTAAGCTTTTTGTTGAAACACGTTAAATAGAATGAGAGTAGTAAGGCACGTATTTCACAAATTCTCCAAATTTGCTTCAATGTGCATGTATAACACATTGGTGTGCAATATTCAGTACATGATATTCAAGATAGTATAAATATTGCGACAATAGGAAAAACTAACAAAATTAGGCCCAAACATGCACATTATGAAATTTTGACCCATGATCGAGTGTGTACTTTCAACCCTGAGCATCATCGAGAAATATTGAAATTTTCCAGGCAATCTTTAGGCATAGGGAAGTATTCAATGAGGTCTAGCACATACTCAAATTTCAAATTAATCGGACTTCGTTTGGTATGTCAAATTATGTGCCAAAGTGGGTGATGTGAGTTGTCGTGACATGCCGTGACCTAGCCATGTGCCTGTGTTGCAAAATGGATTTTATGTTTTACATGGCCTTTCTTGTTATATCTCATTACCCAATTTCTATTCACATCTATTTCAATGCATGACAAAAGCATAGTTCACAAAATTGCATAAAGCTTGTCACTTAGGCATTTAATCGAACACATTGTGTACATTGTGAAATTCTCTTAACTTTGGCATTAATACTCTATCATGTAGCTCCCAAATTCACATATCAATCACAAACATAGCACTTAATCTTCACCAATTACTAAAAATTAAGACAAGCCAAATCCTCAAATTCAAAATTTGTAAGGAATGGCATAGGGCACTTACCTTGAAATCTTGTATAGAATTGGAAGGTTGAAAATCTCTACTCACTCCATTGCATAGATGTTTAGTCTATGTGGCCGCATAGACTAACTGTCAATATTATTTTTTTAAACTAATGATTATGAAAATGAACCACATACCTTATTCCCAAAAACATGGCTCAAATCACATTTTCCCAAATTCTTTGATTTTCAATTGGTAAATTTGATCTGACATCTTCTATGCCTGAAAAGTTTTGAAAATATATTACGCAATGTGGGATATGTGCCGGCCTATGGACTTAGTACTAAAACCAATTTTTGAATTGAATTCAAACCACTCTAGACAATTTTATGAAAAATGACTGTGTGTCTCGAAATGCATGAGTGTCACACCCAATCACCCAACAACAACTTCAACAATTTTAACTCGTGCTTAATGCCTAGGGACTCATGTAGATAGTGCTTAGCCTCGTTTGACATGCATAGATCATCGATGGCCTACTAACTAAAAATGGATACTGTGAAATTGAAAAATTCCTAAGCTAATGTAGAAAACAAAATAAAATAAACTAAAAGGATACAGTGGGTTACCTCCCACTCAGCGCTAATTTATAGTCAATAGCTCGACTTTCCCACTTCTACTTCAATTAGGCATTTCGAGTTGAACGGTGGACTTTTGCTTGGAGGAGTCCCCACCCTAGTAGTATTTCAACCTTTGTCCATTAACTATGAATGTTCTTTTTGTTTCATGGTTGACCTGTATAGCTCCATATGGTATAACATTAGTGACAGTGTAAGGGCCCGACCACCTTGATCTTAATTTTCCATGGAAAAGTTTGAGCCTCGAGTCATATAACATGACTTTCTGCTTTACTTCGAACTCTCGCCTCTAAATATGTAGATCATGCCACTTTTTAGTGCGTTATTTGATAAACTTTGAGTTTTCATATGCTTCCATTCTGAATTCATCTAACTCATTGAGCTGCAATAAACACTTTTTCACCGACGGCCTTCAAATCCATGTTCAATTATTTTATAGCCCAGTATGCCTGGTGTTCTATTTTTAGTGGGAGGTGGCACGCTTTTTCCAAAAACCAGGTAGAATGGAGACTTGCCTATTGATGTCTTGAATGTTGTCCTATATGCCCACAATGCATCGTCCAACTTTTTAGACCAGTCTTTTCGGGAGGAATTCACTATGACCTCTAATATTCTCTTCAGCTGTTGATTGGACACTTCGACTTGCCTGTAGGTTTGTGGATGATATGGGGTTGCTACATGGTGTTTAACCCCATGTTTACTTAATAATTGCTCGAATTAGCAATTGCAAAAGTGTTTGCGCCCGTCACTGATTATTGCCCATGGTGTGCTATATCTGGTAAAGATGTATTTCTTCAAAAATCCAATTACCACTTTCGCATCGTTTGTTGGCAATGCAACTGCTTCCACCCATTTTGATACATAATCAACTGCGACCAGGATATATTGATTTGTAGATGATGGGGAAAACGATCCCATAAAGTCGATTTCTCATACGTCAAATATCTCGACTTCCAATATACTGTTTAGTGGCATTTCATTTCTTTTTTAGATGTTCCCAGTGCGTTGACATCTATCACATCTCTTAACAAACTCAAAGGCATCTCTGAACAATGTAGGCCAATAGAATCTTGACTGTAAGATCTTAGCGGCACCTTTGAAGCTCCTAGGTGCCCCGTATAGGCAGATTAATGACAATGCTCAAGAATTTCAGGTACTTCATCTTCAGGTATACACTTCCTCGCAATTTGATCAGCCCTCGCCTATAAAGAATAGGATCTTTCCAAAAATAATATTTCAGTTCGGTAAAGAACTTCTTCTACTGGTGACTTGAGTAATCTGGCGGTGGGATTGACTTAACCAAATAATTGACGATATCTGCATACCATAGTTCTTCTTCTACATTGAACATCTACTCATCTGGAAAAACTTCGTTGATTTCCACTGACAATTCTAGTTCTTCTTGTTCTAATCTCGATAGATGATTTGCCACCACATTTTCACTGCACTTCTTGTCCCTAATTTCAATGTCGAATTCTTACAACAGTAATACCCAATGGATTAATCTCGGCTTAGCATCCTTCTTTGTCATTAGATACTTCAATGCAGCATGATCTGTGTAGACTATGACCTTAGACCCCACGAGATATGATTTGAATTTGTCAAAGGCATAGACCACAGCCAAGAGCTCCTTCTCAGTAGTTGCGTAGTTGATCTAGGCATCATTCAATGTTCGGCTTGCATAATAAATCACATGGAAGATCTTGTTCTTTCCCTGTCCCAATACTGCACCTAAGGCATGATCACTGGCATCACACATTAATTCAAAAGACAACTCCCAATCAAGTCTATAATTACCAGCGCTAACGTGAGTTTCTCCTTCAAAGTGTTGAAAGCTATCAGACATTCCTCATTAAATTCAAAGGGCACGTCTTGCTGAGGGGCTTGATGATTCTTGAAAAATCCTTTTATGAATCTCCTGTAGAATACAACATGTCCCAAGAAGCTGTGAATCCCTTTAATTGATGTTGGTGGCGGTAGCATTGCAAAGGTCAAAAGGCATCCTACGGTATGCGAAAGTACCGTAAGAGCATGTGTATGTAGTTTACTCTTGATCGTCTGGTGTCACTGGTATCTAATTGTAACCTGAATATCTGTCGAGGAAGTAGTAATATGAGTGGCCTGCCAATCTCTCCAGCATTTGGTCTATAAACGGAAGCAAAAAGTGATCTTTCCTTGTTGCTGCATTAAGTTTGCGATAATCGATGCAAACCCTCCATCCTATAACTGTTCTGGTCGGTATCCGCTCATTCTTCTCATTGGACACTACCGTTATTCCTCCTTCCTTTGGCTTCATCGATCTGGGCTAGTCCATACACTATCTGATATTGGATAGATGATTCCAACATCTAGAAGTTTGAGTACCTCTGCGCTAACCACTTTCTTCATATTTGGGTTCAATTTTCATTGACTTTCTATGGTTGGCCGAAAATTCTCTTCTATGAGAATCTTATGCATGCACAGTGAAGGGTTAATCCCTTCGATATCGACTATGGTCCATCAAATTGCTGTCTTATTCTCCCTGAGTACTTTAAACAGTTTATCCTCTTCTACTTTGCTGACTGTGTTCAGGATGATCACTGGAAGTGTACAGGACTCCCCCAAGTATGCATATCTGAGATGAGGTGGTAGCTGCTTGAGTTCTAATTTTGGCGGCTGCTGAATGGATGGTAGTGGTTTTTTGGGTCATATCCCAAGCTCTTCAAAATGTCTTTTGCATGTGTACGGTGGGTTAGTGTCCAAAAATCTTGCACATGTTTCCATCTCCACTAAATCGAATTGCATTAACTGCGAATGTGCAATGTAAGCTTCATACGCATCTGATGGGTTATATAGCAAGAACGAGTCTTTAACCACCTTGTCAATCACATCGATCTGGAAACAGCTATCTATCTCTGTAGGTAGTTTCATTGCCTTGAAGACATTAAATTAAATCTGCTCTTCTCCCAGTCTCAAAATCAACTGCCCATTCTTAACGTCGATTAAGGCTCTTCTTGTTGCCAAAAATGGTCTGCCCAGTATCAATGGAATGTCTTTGTCCTCTTCCATGTCCAAGATTAGGAAATCTACAGGGAATATGAATTTTTCAACCTTGATAAGCATGTCCTTTATTATACCCCTGGGATGCGTCAATGACCGCTGTAGTAGCCTTAGCCTCTCCCAAGCCAAGTTTCCTGAAAACAGATAAAGGTATTAAGTTAATACTTTCACCAAGATCACAAAAAGCTTTATCAAAATAAACTTCACCAATCGTGCAAGGAACAGTAAAACTCCCTGGATCTTTCAATTTTGGTGGGAGCTTTTTCTGAATTCTGGCGTTACATTCCTCTGTTAGCATTACTGTCTCGTGGTCTCCTAGCTTGCGTTTATTTGATAGTATATCCTTCAGAAAATTTGCATAGCTAGGCATCTGGAATAGTGTATCGACGAGTGGGATGTTGATATGGAGTTTCTTGAAAACTTCGAGAAATTTCTTGTATTGTTGCTCTAACTTCTACTTCTTTAGCCTTTTTGAAAACGATATGGGAGGCGCATAAGGGTTAATGGTTGTTTTACCCTGTGTTTTGCTTAGTTTTTCAACTGGGGTAGATTCCTCCATCTGCTCATCATGCTCTATTGGTTCTTCTATCATTGGACATTTTGTTTCTTGATGTACACCTGACTTTTTACATGGATTTTTGGTAGTTGCTTTCCACTTCGAGTTGTAATTACCTTAGCATGCTCCTTCGGGTTTATCTTCGTGTTACTCAGTAAGCTGCCTGGTGCTCTGCCAGTCAAAGCAACTACCATCTATCTCATTTGAGTCTCTAAATTTTTTATTATTGCATTCTGGTCTTGAAGATTGGCTTCGATTTTCCTCATGAATTGATTGTTAGCTTCCATATACTGATTAGTCTTCTCCATGAATTTATCAAACATCTCTTCCAATTTAGGCTTTTTCTCTGGCCGCTAATATTGATCCTGCAGTTTATTCTGGTTTTGATTGCTCCAATAGAAGTTTGGGTGCTTTTTCCAACTCGAATTGTATGTTTTCCCATACGTGTTATTTTGCTACCACTGTCCCCATTGAGCAAAATCTACTTGCTCTACTCCTTATACCAAGATTGGACATTCTACTGTTATATATTCGGCTCCACATTCTTCACAACTAGCCTTCTTCGACTATGCTACGGTAGCTGATTGTGTCATATTCTCTACCTAGTGAAATAATGAATCAATCTTTGCTGACAAGGCGAAATAAACGTCCACTTCATAAACTCCCAAAGTCTTCCTCTGAACTGCTCGTTCCGATGTCCACATAGCTGAAGTCGTAGCCAAGTCTCGAAGAGTTTCAGTACCTCATCAATTGTCTTTGTGGATAGTGATCCGTTTGATAACGAGTCAATCATGCTTTTGAATGTTGGGTTATTGGACATGAAGTCCCTTACTAATTCCATGGTGCGGACACTTTCGCAGCATATTCTTGAACCTATTCCAGGCTTCATCGAAATTCTCCGATTCGCCTTGGCGAAAAATAGACATGTTGTGCTTGAGCTTCACAATCTTAGTAGGTGGGAAAAACTTAGTACAGAATTTCTGGGCTAAAACATTCCATATAGTGATGCTTGCGATTGGTTGCGAATCTAGCCATTCAATTGCCTTGTCGCGCAGTGTATATGGGAACAACCTTAATCTTATTGTATCGTCTGAGATTCCTTGATATCTAAAGTTTTGGCACATTTCCAGAAAATGAGAAAGATGATTATGTGGATTCTCTTCAGTCCTTCCATAGAATTGATGGCCATTTTGAAATAATTGTATCACATTAGTCTTCAGTTGGAAGTTCGACTGTCCAAACGGTAGATACACGATACTTGACTGGCTTTGAATTATCTGAGGGGTCATGAAATCTCCTACAAGCATAATTCCTTCATCCGCTACCCCTTCTTCATTGGCCTAAAAAATTGGATTATTCTGCACGTTAGCCATTTGTTGTTGCGCCTCTCTATTTTCTCGCTGCCTTCGATGTAAAGTTCATTCAATTTCTGGATTAGCTGGGATCAATTCTCCTTCAACGGACCTTAACATACAAATCTGCGAGAAAAGTCAAAATGAGTGCTTAGATGTTAGAATGAAATATTAAACAGAACAAATCAAAATGAAATTAAACAAAATGAAATAAAACACAACAAAATAACAGAAAATGTAAATATGGATGTTCGAATTAGTGCCAATATAAATAAAATTAAACGAATATTCAATCCCCAACAACGACGCCAAAAACTTGTTCACGAAATATTTCTTTCGACTTAAAATTACTGCAAGTGTACGATTCGTTAACAAGTATTAAAGTGGAATATTAAGTTCCGAGTATCATCCCACAGAGATTGAGTAGTTCAATTCTAACTATTGTAATCTTAACCGAAACAAATTTATCAAAACAGGAATTTATTCTTAGAAAAACCCTAATTTAGTAAAACTCTAATTTATGAAACCCTAATTATGCAAACGTGATAATTTGAATGAACTCAGTATGTAAAATGATATTTTAATGAATTAAAATGCAAATTATATGTTTAGAACGCAAATTGATTGTATTCAATGAAAATTAAAAGCAGTAGGATCACGAATTCCCATGCAATGATTAATCTTAACCCTAATTTCACAAAATGACAAGACGATTGAATTATTGATGAATCAATGCTCCTAATTTTATTCAACACACTCTCTCTCGAGATATATTTAACCTATTTTTATACACCACTGGCCTATATCTCTATGACAAATGCATATATAAGAATGCATGTGGTTTTATGAACATCTAAATATTCACGCAAAGCATAGGGGTATATTTCTATCCCCTATCGGACCCTACGACGATTTATACCTTCTCAAATTTATTTCTCTTCTCTCAAACAGATGAAATAAATCACCAAACATCACATAATTACGTGCACTTAATTATAGAAGAAAATTATTGTATATAAATCATTCAAATATTCAAATACGTGTTTATTGTCAAATTGCAAACTAGAAATTAAAGAAATCACATCATATGGTACATCGATCTCCTAGTACATGAAAACCTAGCCTATCATGGAGAAAATTATAGAATACATGATAAATTGAAGAAAAAGCATCATCGGGTTATGAATTTGCTTGAAATCTTGATGATCTTCGTGTAAATCCGTGTTACTTTGACTCCAAATCCTCTCCAAGATACGCTTTCTTGCCTCCCAATATGTTTTGCGCCGAAATATGACTGCTCTAGGTTTTTATATCGCGCCCCAATCGAATTCCAAAACAGTTATATCAAAAATAGGAAACTGCAGGATCGGTCCCTGATTTATGCCTATGCGACCGCATAGGCTTAACCTATGCGGATGCATAGGTTCTCCATCTTCCAAACGTTGATTTTGGTCCTTAAACTTTATTTTCCACATTCTTGACCTCATTTCTTCCTTCTTTTCGTTCCCTCTATCAATGTTAACCTCCAATTGGTACTTGGCTCGATTAAATCTTTGATTGCTCCTTTGGTTCATCTTTTGGATATTTGCATGTTAGTCCCTGAACTTCATTTTGGTTCGTTTCGGTCATTTTTGCTTCTTTTTCTCCTAAATTCTGTCATTCAATCACTATTCCCTACAATCCAACAATTAAACGAATTTAAGCCACATTTTAAATATTTTTCTCGTGATTTAGTCATGTTTGTGCATTAAATAAGTGCACAAAAATGCACTTATATATATATATATATGAGAGAGAGACATTATGTTGAGTATCAAATTATGCTAAACCTATTTTGAATCCTCCAAAAACAAAATGCTTATTATCTAAATGGTAATCAAACATTCAAATAATCAATATAAATGAAATCAATTACGTTTACATCATCCAATATTTTAAGTATTAAATCTAGCATGCAATACAAAAACAACAAATGTATTAATTCTTCATCACCCAAAACAAATAGTCACAAAGAGATAAAAGGAATTAATTTCGTGTTCCTTAAATTCCTTCAATTGAGTATTCAATTAATTTTAGATTTTCTTTTGCTTTGGATCTTCAATTTCAAGTCACAAATCTTCAATCTTTTGATGTTTGTTGCATTTTTTCTCTTACTAAACTTCTTTCTCACATTCTAATCTCTAGAATCATGAATTTTTAGCTCACAAATGTAGATTAAAACCGTGGCAAAATTTCTTTCTAAAACTGGTTAGAAACAAAATCTTTTGAAGAATTTGTACAATACGACGGCACGGTGTTCTTGGTTGCGTTCGCATGGTAACTTCAAATAGCTTACTACAAATTCAGTTCTTTCCCTTGTGACCACATTGCAGCATTCACTTTTATGTCCATTTGCAAGTTGGTCCTTGTTTTCAATTCCTTATGCGACTCAGGTTCTTTTTAAATGCAATTGCAGCCCTTTATCTCCAATTCAAAGTCACTTTGGTACAATCTTCTAGATTGTGCATTGAGCAAGTCCTTTATGCCTGATTTACATTTCTTTCCTCCAAAAGCTTGTCAAACATTGAGTTTTACCTAAACAAACAATGTTTACGCAAAATTAAGCAATAATCTTCTAGAAGTACTCCCAAATATCAACTTTTAACGACCTAAATAAGTTTTGAAATGACGCCTATTAGGTTCATCAGATTCAAGAATTACATCTAGAGAAATCTATAATAACATTGTCCTATAATTATACGACAGGTGCCAAAATGTACTGTATAGTACATGTGAAGAACAATTGAAGAATCCTTCAAAACTTGCATCTGTAATTAGATTAGAAATATATCAGTACAATTAACAGACTACAACGGATAACTGCCCTCTACAAGTTGAATTTTGGGATCCACTATGCTTAGCAAAATGAAATGCAGTGTGGAAAATAGTTTGATAAGTAATATGGTCATAAGCTAAGTTTGAGCTAGAGCACCTTTGAAGAGTATAAAAAGTAGCAACAAAGGACCATTTGGGAAGAGAAAGAACAAAATGCTATTTTTGACTGAAAACCAAATCTACCCAAATCAGGGCATCAGCCCACAATTTAAAGTGTGAAATTCATACAATGCTATGACTTTTTTCGCACAAGTTGATTTGTTTAGTCCTAGTGTGTTGAGTTGGAATAGAACTAAGTGCAACAGGGTTGAGATTTTTGCACCAAATCGATGAAATACTGATTTTCAAGATTCAAATTTCATGCAATAATCTAAGCAGCCAATGCATTTCTATTTTTTGTATTGGCTTAGTTGTGATATCCAATTCAGTGATACTCAAGGATAAAGTACGTTTCTTTTCAGAGCTTCATATGAAGAAATTTCCTTCAAGAAAAATACAAAACCCTAATGTAGACTAATAATCATCAAGAGGGGTACTTTTAAAATTGACCCAATCAAACCATCAAAATTCCACATTGACTTTCTAACAATTGAGTATTATCACAATGGCGTCTTGAACTTTAAAAGACAAAGGTGTCCTTAAGTATATTATACACTTGCAAAATGTTATTTTGTTTAAAAGACATTACTACCATTTTAATTAACAATTGAAAATCAAACACTTCCCATTTAAAATTTCAAAATCAGTTAATTTTTCTTATCTGTTTATTTCAATACAAATAAATACTCTCTCATCTTTCATCTACTTCAACCTTAAAGTCTTAAAAATTTATCGAAAGCTCAAAAATTTTTTTATATCAATCACTTCGAATCGGTAAGCATATTACGCATGTTTAATTTCATTTTTATTAAATTAGTGTGCATTTTAATTGTTTAATTTATTTTGACATAGATTAGTTAATGTAGATAATTTTTTTAAACATTAACAAGAAAAATTCATCTGCATTTTTTAGATGAAATAGATCTTTTCATAGCCAGACGACTGTTTAAACAGCTGCCCAGTTGTTAAGCAATCGACAAACAGAACCGGATGTTTAAACAATCAATTGTTTACAGTCAATTGTTTGTCGGATGTTCGTAAATTTTTTTTTTATTTTGATAAATTTAATTGCCACTAATTTTTTTCTTATTATTAAAAATTCTATTTTGTCATACAGATATGATTGTTGTCCCGATTTATTATTTTGGTGATTTCGAATTAAATAAAAAATATCAATGGGTAAGGAAAGGGACGAGTAATGTACGTGGTGATATCCCGATTTCCATAACATCAAGTATATCATATGCAGAAATATAAAATGATTTACAAAACAAGTTAAATGTCGATCTCTCTCAGTACGTTATGAAACTGAGATTTAAATTTAGCGAACATACATCCATTTCGATTCCATTTATGAGGATTGCTTCTGATGCCAAAGTGAATTATATATTTGAATTGAACAGAATACACACAACTCCTCTTTGAGTAGCTTTAGTGAGGAAGGATGTCGTCGAAGGTGAATAAAATGATTCGGATGGAGGGGATCACAATGCTAATGATTTTTGGAATACAATAGAGATAGCTCGTGAGAATGATGTGGTTATTCCAGAGACAGTTGTTCTTGATCGTGATCTCACTATTATGCACAAAATTTCTTCCCTAGTTCACAACAACGAGAATGAAAATGAATTTACAAATCAGGATTTGATTGCTTTATCTTGCCTAAGACATGAGCAGAGTGGGACCTGAGAGACTGGATCAAGTGGACCGTCCTCTAACTCTTCGTGTGTGGTCTCTGATGATGATGATTTGTATGTTGAGCAATTTGAAACAAAAAAAGATTTGTATGAAGCTGTGCACCTAATTGCATTGAAAATACAATTTTGAGTTTAAAGTGAAAAAATCAAATAAGTCATTATTGATGATTGTCTACGTCGATGACAGTTGCCGTTGGCATTTGCGAGTAATGAAGATGGACACGAATGAGTGTTTTGTAGTTCATTAGTATACACGGGAACATACTTGTGAAGTGAAAATTCGTCGAAATGATCACAGACACGCCCGAGCTTGGTTTATTCGTCGACAGATAATGGATAAATATCTGGACCCACAGACGATACACAAACCTTCGGACACCATTAGCAATGTACGTCGACAGTAGGGTGTGGTCATGAGCCACTAGAAAGCCTGAAAGGCCAAAGAATACACATGAGAGGATTTAATGGGCTTAGCAGAGGGAGCTATACTAAATTGGCCAGGTATAATATGGGGAGAACTAATCATGGCTCGACATTTTTTTTTTTTTTTAGACAGAAGGAGAGAGTTACTTCAAAAAAAAATTTCATAACTCTTGGAAAATGCATTTTGGGATTTCGAAATGTAATGCGACCTGTAATTCTAGTCTATAGTACAACTTTAAAAGCTAGATACCAAGGCATGTTAATTACTGCTACATGTCAAGGCGCCTAAATTTAAATTTACCCTCTTACATTCGGTATAGTTGATAGCTAGAATAATCAATTGATGCTTTAGTTCATTATAAAGTTGAGAAAAGTGATCGAGGAAGTCGAGGATCTCACCTTTGTAACTGATCGGGGATAATCTATGATAAATGGTATCGCTGAAATTTTTCTCAAGGCATATCATGGGTATTGTATGTACCATATACAAGAAAATCTAAAGACTAGGTATTGAGGCAAAGACATCGTTTCATTGTTCAGGAGAACGGCTGAAACTTACAGTGTTGAGGAGTGTAATAAGTTCATGATCAAAATGACCAGTAAATCAATCCCGACATGGGATTATCTAACAAAAAGGGGGATCGAACATTGGGCGCAATCACATTTTTCAAGACATAGATACAACATGAAGACGTTGAACAACGTGGAGTCTCTTAATGCATTGTTCAAAAAGGATCGAGAGTTGCTAATTCTCGTAATGATTGAGAACATTCGTAACAAGCTGTAATAGTGATTTCATGATCGACATACGGAATCACAGAGTTGAACGAGCGTGCTAATTCCGGCTCAAGAGGATAAACTCTTCAAATCTGCAGAAATTATGAGAAAGTTGAATGTGGAACCATTGGATGAGTTACACTTCTTCGTGAAATATGCATGTAACATGACATACATGATGGACTTGACTAATAACACATGTACTTGCAGTCGGTTTCAGTTTGAGAGTTTTTCATGTGAACATACAGTTGCGGTGACTATGTATCGAAACTTTGCAGGAAGAACGTTATGTAAATAAATAGTTATTTAATTTATTTATTTCAATTGCTAATTTTATTTGTTTTATTAATAATTACTTATCTGAAATTTTTAATGATTATTTTAATTGTTTATGTGTATTATTTGTTTAATATTTAATTTTAATTGTTTAATTAACATTTGATTTACTTGTTTATTTAAATATTTCATTAATTATTTTAGTTGGTTATGTATATTATTTATTTAATGTTTCATTACTTTATTTAATTATTTATTTTAATTACTTATTTTCAAAATATTACAATTATCTCATAATTTAAAAAAAAATCAACTTAAAATATTTACATAAATTTGACAATATTTACAATTACCTCATAATTACAAAAAAAATAATATTTACGAATCACAATTAATTTTGTATAAACCTCATGCTAACTTATTCCTCCAAATTTGCATCTACGATTGGTTGATTCCATCAACTTTATGTTTGATACTAAAAAATTCAATGTATTTTATGGCGAACATGCCGCAATTGCCTTGTAATTGAACAATAATTGCTAGCTCGGTACCGTGTAGCTAAAAACTAATTTATAATTTTTTAAAAAAAAAATTACAATATTAGACAATAGCAAACGTTTTTCCTTGAGTTTTGCATCTAGAAGAAGTAAAATTACGTTGTTAGTCAAAGCAATACGATCCCCAAATTGGACACTTTGAAGTTATTCAACTTCGTATTTGTATCTAATTGACCATAGGAACACTATTAGACAAGACAATGAAGTCTGCTCCTACGGTCTACCTAATGTCTGAAGGCTAATGGTGTCCATCATATGTGCTTTGTACTGACACAGCGAAAAGAACTATTATCGAGTATCAAAACAGTCTTTTTAAGATTTTTTCATAGCGCCATTCACACTTTCTTTTTCTCGGTTAGATAGTCTACAAAAAGTTACAGCCTATGTTTGAACCACATTCTAGGCCAAAAAAAAAAATGTATTATTCATGTCAAGTCAATAAAAAATATGTAGTTAAAAAATAAAGAAAAATTTTAAATTTGCGTGTATATTATTTTATTGAAGAATGTGATTGAAATGATATCAAATTACTGTTGAAAAATGTATTTTTATGAAAATAATGTGGCTCAAACAAGATTAAAATTGACATAACTTATTTAATCTATTGTTCTCTTTTAATCAACAAGAAATGTGAACATGCAGAATAATAGATTGAAAATAACATTTTCCCACTAATTTCCAGGCAGTTTCGTCTCATATTCATTTGAGAAAGGGAACTTATTTGTTTGTAATGCAGTCAAATTGGTGCATTCACACTTTATTTTTGTCTATGCTAGATAGTCTACAAAAAGTGATAGTAAAATTCACATTTGTTGAAAATGAGGATTCTTGCTAAGCATTCATGACTGAATGGTTAAAGTGTTCAACTCACAATTGGCGAATTTGTAGGTTCAATTTCCATTGAATACACACCAATCAACACACAGTATCTAACAATTCAAGTAGAAAATTATATAACATAATCCGCAAAATTAAAGTAATTATATTCACAATATATTTTTTATTTGTTACATTACATTTTAATTTTATTTAAGATCCCCATTTTTTACTTCTTGTAATTATTATGTCCTTAACTTTATTTTTGACACATTTTTATTTTCAATATTTTATTAATTAGCACGTCTCACATTGTAAAATGGTTTCTGTCAAACAAGTCCTTTAGGAAGCATAAAATATCTAATTTTTCAATCACATTAAAAAATGTGACAAAACATTTTCCCCTCATTTTAACCCCAAAAAATTGAATAAAAAAATTGAAACCATCGTCAAAGACAAAGATTTGCTAATTAATAAAATGTTGAACATAAAAAATTCACAAAAAAAGAAGTATAGACAAAAGTTTTACGATGAATAAAGATTTATGACCTTAGGTGAAATTAAAATGTGATGCTACTAATAAAAATTATAGTATGCATATACTTCCTCGCAAAATTAGCATTTTTCTTGGTTTCAACAAGCAGAGGCCCCACAAACATTGTCTCTCTCATTTTGGACATGACTTTACTTTTAATTACTAATACCCCATAGACATTTCAACTCAACTTTCCACTGTACGTGAATTGGACAGGTTATGTCCAAATTAAAGTAGAATACAAGATTAGCAGCCGGGTAATCAGCATTTGAGATTATTTGGGATATTTTTTTATAATACGTGCTATACCACAAAATAACATGGCAGTAGAATGTAGCTAAGCTTAAAAAGGTTATTTTTTATTTTTTTATTTTTATCAAACATGATCAAATAAACCCGTCTAAAAGATTAAATTGTCTCAGCACATACAGTATGAAAAATTACTTAAAACTTGGTTTTAGGTTTCCAGACATTTGTTGATCTCCAACTTGGCCAAGTTAAAATGGGCTTCCATCTTGGGACTGATGGCTAGACAGAAATACTAACACTTCCTCACTGTACATCAGAACAGGCAACTCACAGAAGACTCACTGCATACTAAGCAGTAAATCATATTTGTCACAGTAGGAAAACATCTTCTTGAATTGAAATTTGAAACGATTAAGCAACGAGAAATTCATCGTTTCTTATTCATACCGGAAATATTGCCAGTTGATATGCCATTGCCATTGCCATTGCCAAGTCCACAACCCGAAGACTCCTTTTGTCCAGCATTCTGATTCCCCAAACATTGTAGATTGTCGAATTCACAATCATTGATGAATTGATTGTTCAATAATGCGCCCTCTGATCCCGGTTGAAGACAATAAAGCTCATCATTACATTGAATATTGCAAGGATTCGTCACATAAGCACCTTGAAGATTTGTATTAACAGGTTTCTGGTAAGGGAAAGATCCAATCTCGCCCTCGATTCTTCCTCTAATGTCAACAAGCAAGCACTTGAGTCGAGCAATCTCTGCCTCCAGTACAGCTTGGCCCTGCACCCTCTTGATTAACTGTGAATTCAAAGCTCTCAATCGAACAACTTCATCCTCCAACGATGCAGTCCTTGCCTTCTTCTTCTCCCGGTATTTGCGTACAGCTTCACGATTACCCAAAGGCCGTTTCTTTCCTTTCTTCTCTGTGGATTCAGCCGTATCATCAGTTGGGGTCTGATCATCACTCTGGGTTGGCATAATCTTCGTGTGGACATGATAACAAGTGTGCGTGTGGGAATTATCGGGGCCCGAAGTGTTACACGTGTGGGCATGAGTGCAGGCTTGTGTCTTGTTGAGAAACTCTTCAATGCCGTCCATTGAGCAACTGCTCGGAAGATCAATCAAATCCGAACACGAATACAAGGGTTGATTCGACAATTCAAGCTCCCCATCGTCCATTTCAAACTAATTAAATTAAACCAATAACGTTATGAATTTATAGTGTAATAGCAATCAGAAATAACTTCTACAGCAAACCAAATCAAAATTCGCAATCTAATCTCATTCAGAAGCCGCAATTCTTCCCTATGACGGTAATTTAGCCAATAAAAATAAAAAATAAAAATACGGAGATAAACCAATTAGCAAAAATTTGATGGCGAAACAATTGTAAATTGATCAAAACTTGCAAGAAACAGGAACAACAGGCCACGATACCATTTTAAGCTTTCCCCTCTCTGTTGTTCTGGTTCAAGGAGAAACGGCGAAACCCGAAAATAGCTAGATGGAGAATATAATTAAAGTAAAACAACTAACCCTAATTTTTTATATATAATCACAGAGAAGAGCAAAATAGATGATAGCATTAATAATAATAATAATAATAATAATAATAATAATAATAATAATACCCACCTTAAAGTAATTGATCCAATCCAGCCACAGAATTTACTATCAAGATTGAATCTTGCAAACACAAAATGAAGATGCAGTGGAGGGGCAATTGATTCTAATCAGAGAATGGAAACCCTAGAAAATGTTATAAGGGATTGGAAAATGCATTATACATGCGACATTTAATGGAGGAAATAAAAGGGCAAACAGGGGACAACGAATGAGAGTCGAGCAGATACAGATGAAAGAAAGGGTCCCTATGCCGAAAACTAGAATATTATTCATCAAAATGTAAATGTAACAAAACCGAAAGAATTTAATAATACAATTCATTCCATACATCGTGGGACCGTCACTCAAATCATGATTCTTTTGAAAATTTTGAGTAAAACATTTTATGCAAATATGATAAAATCGCTCACTCATATTACGATATTTCATATCCTAAATTACTCAAACCATGACACATGTTTATTGATTTTGTCCATGCACTCAATTTCTCTCTTAAAAGAGTCTGCGACGAAAGTGTCGTGATTTGAATAGATAATTTTATCACCTGCATATAGGATAATTCCACTAAGTATTTTTCTATTCACCAGTCTAGAGATGACAGCGGACAATAAATCAAGATCCCGCTGACATCTAAAGTGATAATGTGTCATCCAAAGAGGTGATGATCACAATTAATGGAGAATACCATTGTTCATAAGGATTCAAGGGGTTGATATTGAAATGTAGTGAATTATTGATAGGGGAGAGGCGAAGGCATAGTTTATTAACGTCATTGTAGCATGATAAAAATATTTGTTCAACTTGATACATGCTTTAACGATCTAGTTTTTATATTCAAGCCGTTAACTTATGGAATATCCACTTTGGAAAAGTTTTAGTTCATCTTTTCCTCTCATGACTTTTTATCGTGTCCCTAAAATTCGAACCTATGATTCAATTTAAATCTCTCGTAAGGAAATGGCATAGGATAGAAAGTCATGAGGTATATGTTGCGTTTAAACTCTTCGAATGTTGATAGTGTGTAAGTTAACAATTTGGTATAGAGACTGGTTTGTTACAAAAAAAACGTGCATTTTTTTATAATGACTCAATCTATATGCTCAAATCTTTGACTTACGTATTGTTCGCTTTGGGAGAGTCTAAGTCAATCTCACCTCTCACGAATTTTTATCGCGTACCCAGGAATCGAACCCTTAACATTTCTTTTAAGAGTAACATAAATTGAATTATGGTATCACAAGCGACTTGGCAGTTATGTCCAAACCGCTAATTTATGTAATAGTTGCCAAAGGATAGCTTGAGCCCATCTTAACCTTGACGGATTTTTTCGTGTCCCCAAGATTCTTATTTAAGTGAAAGGTTATGAGTTCGAATCATATGGATGCCACATAATTCGTGAAGGGTAAGATGAGTTTAATCTCTCCTAGAACGAACAGTACGTAATTTAATAATTTGAGCACAGAAACTAAGTCGTTACGCTCGTAGGCCCCGTCCCAAATAGGATGAGGATTAATCGCTTAATCGATTAAATGAGGTGAGGGTAGGGTAATGGTTATTGCCTCGAAGCGGGTACGGAAAACATGATCCCCACCTAGCTACCGCTCCACTTCAAATTCAAATTCAAATTCAAATTTTTTATCAAATAAAAAAAGTTATCGTTATTTATAAAGAGAACGTGGGTTGTTTTATAACAAATTGAAACAAAAAAAAAAAAAAAAAAAATTCACTAATTAAGGATATAAAATAATTAAGAAAAAAAAAATGAACCAGACAAATAACAAGCAAAGCCACGTCCATACCTTCCGCGCCCCAAACCCAAGTATGGTGGTGGGACAATATGACAAAAATATCTGACCAGAAGGAGGACAGGAATGATCGATACGTCTTATGCTCGAATTGTTGCCATCCCTACCTTGAGCTCATTAACACAAATTTAAATTTTTATATGAAATCGATATATTTTCAATAATTTATAGCAAATCATATGATGCTGCCTTGAATGGGAATCGTTTATTTGCAAGGAAAAAAAGAATTGAAATTGCGTTACAATAATAATTGTGGGAACGCGAGAGGTTTGATTTGGTATTAATTCATTGATTCATATAATTACGGATTTCACTTTAATGGAAAATTTGCACTTTTCATCCCTAACTTTTGTGAAATGTAATAAATTCACTTTCAAGTTTATTTTTTATTTTTTAGAATAATTCGTCTTTAACATTTCAATAACGTAACAAAATTCGTTATTTCCTCCATTTTGGCCAAATAATGCTCTTAAAAAATAAAAATAAATATAAATATAAAAGGAAGTATAAAAAAATTATTTTGTAAATGGGGTTACATAACTTTTCAAAAGTACAAATAAATTACACTTAAAATAATTAAATACATATTAACACGTAAAATTCTTGTTTATTGTGGCTTCAATTTTTATAAAACTTTAAATAAAAGCCAAAAATCAATTTTAACCATACAATTCATAGGACCACAACTTTTCACCATATATTTCGGCCTTATTTGAGTCTCATTATTTTCTCATTAAAATGAAAAATATGATCGTTATCCATCATATCAAATCACCATATTTGACTTTTTATCTGCTGTGTAAAGTCCATAACAGCTATATTTTTCATTCTCGTTTTTACAATAATGTAGGTCAAATGAGGGCTTCATTCATTTTCTTCTTTTATGTTTATTTATTAAAAATCTGATTTTAATCTTCACCAAACAGTGACAAAAAGAATAAAAAATGAAGATTATAAAATTTTCATGGATTATTCTACTTCAACATAATGGACACCATTGAACCCCAAGTATCACTCAATTTTCATCTTCCCCAAGTAAGCTCAACCATCCAGCCCGCCAGTTAACTCGTCCATCCTACTAATCCTAATTCACCTCATCAAACATCACGTCCACAAGTCATCACGTCCACCCACTACCTTATAAAAATTTAATTAAAAATAGTTATTTCAACTAGCATGACAAATGACATGAAAATTGATAATTAAATATCTATGGTCTTCCTAGGACAATGATATTTTTGATTAGGTACGCACACGTTAACGCGTAGACGACATATATGTTCCATCTCTTTGGTGGCCGTTATCCTAGGACCTCTATCTATAACGTAAAATTTTCTTTATTTTATTTATTTATTTATTTATTTTTGATACCCAGGTAAAATTTTCTTTATTGTCCGGCAAAGGGAAAACTACTATATTTAACCCTCATTTGGTACCAATTTTTTTCCCCAAAAAATTAATTTTTTTATCGTTATTTCACTATTTCAGTCGTCATTTTAATTTCTTCACTTACATGGGGAACCCACTTTTCTTTATAGTGGTCAAAAAATAATTCTCATAATCACTATTGAACAGACTATTAGTAAGAATTAAAATTTAAGTTTATGTTTGGTGGGGATTAAAATTAAATTTTGAATAGATTAGATTTTGATTTAAAAAAAAAAAATTTGAAATGTGTGGTTGAACAGTTGTGGGAACTCATGAAAGGTGTGACTTATATTAATTGGTGGACTTTGACTTAGATTAAAATTTGATTTAAATCAATACCAAGCGTGGGCTAAACTTTAATTTAAGTTAACATCATATTTCATTAGATTTATAACTTTTCAACTGTACATTTCATCATTCTGATCAAAAGTTACTAAAAAACTGATTTTAATCCTTACTAAACAATAATAGGTTAAAACATTTCTTGCTGAGCAATTAACCACACTACCCAGTTCCAATACACATGTTTTGAAAACTAAGAGAGCCTCATATTCTAAACAAATATTTTGTTTTTAAAATATATTTTTTATCATACATCTTCCAATAAAATAATTTTTCACGTAAATTTAAAATTTTTCATATTTTTTAACCACATTTTCTACAAAAAGATAACTATTATAAAATTTCTTTTTCACCAAAATGCAACTCGAGGCTACATGCTAGCCCAGTAGTAAATACAGTGCCTATTTATCCTATTTGTATCTAAGCTGTGACGTCAAGCGAAGAATTTGAGAACTTATTTGGTACAGCTTAAAAATCGATTAAAATCAATTTTTTGACCGTTATTTCATTATTCCAGTCGTCATTTTTGAATTTTTCTCTTACAGGTAGGACTCATTTTACATCTAACGGTCAAAAAATCAATTATTAAATCCCTACCAAACAAGCACTGAGACTTAAAAGCCAGAACTTAAAGGGTGAAACCACCTAAAACAATGATTTCAAAAGTCTAAGGGCTTGTTTGGGAGCGATTTTTTCATCCAAAAAATTGATTTTTTGATCGTTATTTCACTATTCCAGTCGTCATATTTGACTTCTTCTCTCACAGGTGAATCCCACTTTTCTTCTAACGGTCAAAAAATCAATTCTCAAAATTACTCCCAAACAGGCTCTAAGTCTCTGACCCGCGTTCTTTCCCAAAAAATACATTTTTAAACAATTATTTGACATTATTTCATTATACATTCTTTAATATAATATTATTATATTTATATTCAAAATTTTTTTTATTTTTACATCACATATTTTTTATCAATACATTATTCAAAAATACATTCCGACTCATGGGCATACGCGCATCAAGAAGAGCCAAGATGTCTCTTTGTACATGGATGACAAAACCGCCTAAAGCAGCTTATAATTTTAAGATAATCAGACAGTTTTGCAAGAATTATATAACGCAAGACACGCATAGGATTGGCCTGATATTTTTTATGCTTAGTCAAACTTTAAAAGATAAGTTCTCAAATTGAAGTGGATATTTAAAATTTTATCTTCATAACAATTTTTAAAAACTAAATCTATAAATCCATATCCCAATAATATAATGACAAATAAATGTAATATTAAAATATTTCTATTCTAATATATTTTTAATATTAAAATATTTCTATTCTAATATATTTTTATGTTTTGAAAGATGAATTAGATAGTATTAAGTTTGTTAAAACCATATTAAGTAATATTTATAGCTTTACATATAGTGTCTTTATTGTGTAAATAGAGATGCAATATCTTAAATATGTTGTAACTTAAGTTTTAATAAGTTTTAAGTTTCAAAATTAAAAGTAATTTTAATTTTCAGTTTTCAATTTACATTTTAATACAAATTTGCAACTCATAATTCAGATTGTAACTTATACTGATTTATTTTTATGAACATGGAGTTTGAATTTTTCCTATAAAAGGAAATGATTTTCATGGGTTTAACAATAACATGAAAAGGATAATTTCATAGAAATACTCTCAACACTTATATATTATTTTCTACAATTTTGACAACTTGATAAGGGTTCATTCACTTATCTTCTTATGGTCGTACTCATAGCAAGAAAATCGGTTGTAAGCCATATGAATTTTATCTTGGAACCGTGTAGTGCTAAAAGAACCTGCACAAAGGGAAGACAACACGACTTTAGGATAGCGTCTTCGACATGACTCCCGATACTTGGTTTCTAAATCTCCTCTCTATTTTATGTTATATTAATATTGAATTATAATGTTTATATTGTCATCACATTGTTGTGTTTATGCAATTTTAATTATGTTATTTATATTTATCAGTTGATGTATTTATCTATACACAAATTACCCTGTTTTCTCAACAATTTAAAGTCGTGTTGAGGTGATTTTCTTGTAGATTAAATAAGGTGTGATCATCAAATCTTGATTTAATGTGTAGAATCCCGAATTTTTCTTAGTTAATTCGCATATATTTTGTTTGCCATTTAATAGGAACTGAATATGTTAATTATTAATAATTATAAAATCTAATTAAGAGATAATTGATTAAAAAACATAATCATAGCTTACAGATTTTGGTCAAAGCAAATCATGTGGAATTTGAATTCTTTAATTGACTTTAATATTAGAATAAAATATGATTATGCATGCAATTCATCCATTTTTTCACGTGTGCATGAATTATGCAATCACGATGTCTTTTTAAGGCAAAACCAATATCTAAAGCTCCTAATAGGATGGCATCAAAAGAATTATGGGATTTGAAGATAAAACTACAAGAATTATTGGATAAGTGTTTCATTTGGCCTAGTGTATCCCCATGGGGAGCGCCAGTATTATTTGTTAAAAAGAAAGATGTGTCAATGAGGATATGTATTGATTATAGAGATATTAGTCATTTGACTATAAAGAACAAATATCCACTCCCAAGAATAGAATATCTTTTTGATCAATCGAAGGGTGCAAATGTGTTCTCAAAAATAGATTTGAGATCAGGTTATCACCAACTAAAGATAAAGGATTGTGATATCCCTAAAACAACGTTTAGAACACGGTATGGGCACTATGAGTTCACAGTGATGCCATTTAGATTAACCAATGCACAGTTGTGTTCATGGACTTAATGAACCGAGTTTGTCATCCATGCCTAGATCAATTTGTTATAGTCTTCATCGACGATATATTGGTATACTTAAAAGATAAGCAGCAACATGAAGTACAGTTAAGAATGGTATTGAACACCCTTCGAAATGAGAAGTTGTACGCCAAATCCAAAAAATGTGAATTTTGGTTAGATCGTATTGACTTCCTTGGTCATGTGGTTACTGTGTAAGGAATTGAGGTAGACCCAACTAAAGTTGAAGCTGCAACAAATTGGGCTACACCGACCAATGTAGGTGAAGTTCGTAGTTTTTTAGTGTAGTTGGTTATTATCGGAGATTTATTGAAGGATTTTCTAAGATAGCTGGTCCACTGACACATTTGACTAGAAAGGGAGTGAAGTTTCAATGGTCTAATAAGTGAGAAAGTAGTTTTTAAGAACTGAAATAGAGATTAGTCTCAATGCTAGTACTGACTATACCAGAAAGTTTGGAAGGATATGATATACACACTGATACTTCTAAACAAGGTTTGGGATGTGTGTTGATGCAATATGGAAAGGTTGTAGCCTATGCCTCTAGACAATTGAAATCATACGAACAGAATTACCCAACGCATGACTTAGAACTCGCAGCAGTAGTTCACATACTAAAAATATGGCGTCACTATCTCTATGGCAGTAAATGTGAGATATACACCAATCACAAAAGTCTCAAATACCTCTTTACTAAAAAAGAGTTAATTAGGAGACAAAGGAGATGTCTAGAGTTGGTTAAAGACTGTGACTGCACCATTCTTTACCACCTAGGTAAAGCCAACGTAGTTGCTAATGTTTGAGTAGAAAGATAACTGGAAAGTTGACAGTTCCAAAACAGTTAGTTAAAGAATTTGAAAATTTGAGGCTGGAGGTAGGTGTACCTTCTATATAGAAAACAACTATTGTTGCAGCTCTAATGATTAAATCCACTCTTAGAGAACAAATTAGAGAAGCCCAATAGAATGACCCATTTTTGTGTAAAATCATGGTTGGAGTTGGGACCGATAAGCAAAAAGGATTTGCGATAACTGATGATAAGGTACTTATGTATAAAGACAGAATATGTGTTCCTAAAGATAAGGGATTAAGGAAAGAAATTCTCAAAGAAGCACACTCTACCATTTATACAGTACATCCAAGCAGTACAAAAATGTTTCAAGACCTTCGAAATACATTTTGGTGGAGAAATATGAAAAGAGAAATAGGACTTTTTGTAAGTAAATGTATGACCTTTCAGCAAGTAAAAGCTGAACATTAGAGACCTTCAGGGTTGCTTAGACCACTAGATATACCGGAGTAGAAATGGGAACACATTACCATGGATTTCGTGGTAGGATTTTTGCGATCGGCTAAAGAGAACAATGCTGTCTGGGTAATAGTAGATCGTTTTACAAAGTGAGCCCATTTTCTTCCGGTTAAGATGACATTTACCATGGAACAATATGCACAGGTTTATGTCAAAGAAATAGTTAGGTTACATGGGGTTCATGTTTCTATTATATTTTCAGATAGAGACCCGAGATATTCGTCAAAATTTTGGCAAAGTCTACAAAATGTTATGGGAAAAAAACTGAAATTTAGTACTGCATATCACCCACAAACTGATGGACAATTCGAAAGGACGATTCAGATACTCGAAGATATGTTAAGAGCTTGTGTACTAGATCCCGGTGGTAGCTGGGAATCACACTTGGCTTTAGTTAATTTGCCTATAGCAATAGTTTTCAAGCAACTATAGGCATGGCACCTTATGAGGCACTATATGGTAGGAAGTACAGATCACTATCTACTGGGATGAGGTTGGAGAAAGAAAGATTGTTGGACCTGAGATCATAGATTGAACCATACAGGCTATGGAAAAGATTCGAGACAAAATTAAGATTGCTCAAGACAGGCAGAAAAGTTATGCCGATAGAAGAAGAAAATATCTCAAGTTCTAAATTGGTGACAAAGTATTTCTGAAAGTAGCTCCAATAAAGGAAGTACTTAGATTTGGAAAGAAATGAAAATTGAGACCAAGATTCATTGGACCATTCAATGTATTAGAAAGAATTAGAGATGTGGCATATAGACTGGCACTGCCACCAGAACTTTTAGTAGTACATAATGTTTTTCACGTATCAACGTTGCGAAGATACTTACAGGATCTTAGTCATGGATCAACCATCAAAATTTAGATGTAAAACATGATTTAACCTATGGAGAAATGTCATTGAGGATATATTAGAAAGAAAGATTCATGTACTGAGAAATAAGGACATTCCCTTAATCAAGGTCCTATGGTGTAACCATGAAATGGGAAAAGCAACTTGGGAAAAGGAAGATGAGATGAAAATCAAGTATCCCAAACTTTTCAACTAATCTAAGGCAAATTTCAAGGAAGAAATTATTTTAAGGAGTGTAGGTTGTAGAATCCCGAATTTTTCTTAGTTAATTTGCATATATTTTATTTGCCATTTAACAGTTATTAATAATTATACAATCTAATTAAGAGATAATTGATTAAAAAATGTAATCATAGCTTACAGATTTTGGTCAAAGCAAATCATGTGGAATATGATTATGTATGCAATTCATTCATTTTTTTCACGTGTGCATGAATTATGCAATCACGATGTCTTCTAATTGGACCAATTTCTAGGATGATTGAATGGTATTTAAAACCCCACTAACGTGATTAACTCTAACGTGTTTACACTACACCACATTTTGGTCTACTATATATATGCCATCAAACCTTAAGGCATTATGTAATACACTCATCCTACAATATATTTTCGTACTTGTCCATTCTCTATCCCTCTCTAAATTCTTCTCTTTATTACAGTAAACCTAAAACATTCTAGTATTCTACTATATTTTTACCCTTCATTCATTTTCATAAATGGCTAAGTGCTAAGACGAAATTCTGGGAGAAATCATGATACATTTTAAGGCACAATTTAGCCTTCACGTAATTTTACAACACTTGCTAAAATTATCATTTATCATGGCGTGATAATTCCCATTTTATGTTGGTAAGAGAATTTATGCATAATTTCATGTTTGATTTGAATGTGGAGTAACAAGTATCTTATTGAGTATAATTCGTTATACTCATCCCCCTTTATATAAAAAATTTCAGGTAAATACTAGTATGCTGAACGGCGATGGATGGATATGCTATAGGACCAATGGGTCATTGTCGTAAAGTACTTTAATTTTTAGAAATACTAGAATTTTTAATAATATTTGATTATTTTTCTGACTCAATTATGAGTACATTATAATTTTCAAATTAGTTCTAAATTTTATTGTTTGTTAGAACCACTTTTGATAATGTTTGATGAAGGATATGATTTCAAAACGTTCCGCATATTTTATTAAATTTAATTTATCTTTTGTTAAATATTATTCATTTTTTTCTGAATATCTCGTTATATTAAAATTATTTATTTCAAGCACTTTCATAAATTCATGTTTCGTAACGCGTCGGGTTGCTAGAATTTGGGGCGTTACATAATGTATGTTATCGCATTATATTTTATTAATATCAATTGAAGCATATTAAAAATGAAATATGTATATGATCCTAAGTAATTGGAAGTCATGGTCAGAAGTATCAATTTATTTCCCTCACGAGTGTTCCTCAATATTTGGAGGTAAGCTATGATATTAGTCTATATTAAATCTTTGCTCTTTTACAGTTTTTGCCTGTAACTGCAATGTTTATGTTTACTAATTTTGCTAAAACTATTAGACTTATTATTTGAGTAGTAATAAATATTATATGCTCTCCAAAAACTTATGAATTACATTCACTTTAACTTCTAAAAAAAGCATTTAGCAAAGTTTTTACAAAATTGGAAGCATGACATGGATATTGAGAGAAGGTCTTATCAAGAAATTGCACATGTGCACAACACGAATTATAAATACTTACAGAAATTCTTGTTCTCAATACAGGAATATATCATTCTATCATCAGAAGCCATGGAATTATTTTTGTCCATAGATGATGCATCGAAGATCTCTTCGCATGCTACTATGCTTTTACAATTTCTTGACAAAAATTTCTTTTCCTATTTCTTTTTGAAAGCTTAATTAACTAATGATATTACATAAGAAAATTTCCCCTTTATTTTGAAAAATATGTGCATGTCTTGTTAAGAATTTAAAGGGCAAGTGACCATTTGTGTGTGTGTATTATTATTTCATCTGTATTAAATTAAATATTGAAATCTTTATATTGATTTTATGGAAATTCCATGATTTTATTTTAAACAAATGGTTTAAAGATTTAAGTTTCAATATTGTGCTCATTTAATATTGTAAAAGAGGTATAATTTCAAAATTAATCTCCATAATTTTATTTATAGCCAAGAGTAACCCTTGTGATTAATAGTGATTTTATTATACTGAAATTTGTAACTTATAAAAACTTTCGACTTTCAAAATTATAGTTTTTATTGTTTTAAATTTCAGTTTCAAGTTTTATTTAATACAAAACTTAAACAATAGGATGTAGGTTATGTATGGATTAATTTTCATTATTGTAGATGATTGTTGTAACTTAAGATTTAAATTTTTGAAACTTGAAATTGTTTTTAAGAGTGATAAATCCAGAAACTTTACTTGTTTTGGGGTCTCTTGTTTTTGAAGTCACAACCGAGAATAATGCAAGAAAATAGTGAAACAGATTGTATTTCACAGTGAAGATATTTTGTTGAAGTTCGAAGGATCGTGATGTTCAATTTCATTATTCATGTTGTGGTGTTGGTGTTGTTAAAGTTAATGCACAATTTAAAATGTCTAAATCAGCTTTGTAGGCATTTTGCTTTGAGAGCAAATGTGTAACCCTTGAGGCTGGTAAGTAAAGATTTAAAAGACTATTTGGTAAACTTGTCTTTGTCAATTGAAGCATTTTATTTATATATTCCATAACTTTGGTCCTTGTGGGAAATAAATGGGTAAACGTAAAAAACCCCATAATTCAGTCAGTATTTAGTAGTAAATTTTGTTACTAGCAAAAATGGAACATAAATACTTTTATTTAATTCTATCTAGGTTATTCATATTCATTGTGATGCTAACATTTTGTGAAATTATAATCCTCCAAGGCTATATCTTAATAATTTAGTTGTTATTCTAGCCCTTATTTGAGCCCCATTTTGAGGGGGAAGAAGAATTTGTGAATAATGTATTGATAGGAAATGTGTGGTTAAAAAATAAGGAAAAGTTTTAAATTTGAGTGTAATATTATTTTATTTAAAAATGTGTGTTTGAAATTATGTCAAAATACTGTAGAAGAATTCATTTTCTCCAAAAGTATAGGGATCAGACAAGGGCTTAATATTTGATTGAAAGAATATGAGGAGAATATTTAACTGCTCACTGTTAAATTCCCTTTAGTTATTCATTTTAATAAGTTAGTATATCCTTTTGCTGTTGAAATTAAAAGAGAAAGGAAGTTCCAAAAGTTAGGAATATTAATTTTTTGCATATATGTGTGCTAAATGTTCGTCATCATTGACATCACCTTGATAATCATAATGATGATAATTAATGATTTAATATAGTCATCCACAAATGTGATGTGTATGGTATGCATTGATGGTTGATCATTCATACAAAGATCAATGATATTTGTAATATATGGAGTTTAAGAATATTTGATAAAAAATTATTGTACCTATGGAATGTAGGGGTATTTAAATTTCATATCGATGCGCCTTATATATTTTATTTTTTTAACTGGAAAAAACTTACTTTTGAAAAGTGTTAAAAATGAAATTTGTAGATCTGCATGTGAATACAAAAGCTGAACTGATGCATTTGTTCGAACGTGTTACTAAAAATCAATTTCTACATTTCATATGTTTATCTTATTATAATTAAATATGAGTTATTGATATTTTGAAAATTTCTTAGATAACTTTGTAAACATGCAAGTAGAGAATAAGAGCTTGTAAATATTGATGGTGCCAAATTATTACCCAAGAAGGACACAAAATACATTATAATCCATAATGGACATAATAAATTATTGATGGGGATGAGTTTAAGCCCATCAGGAAGTCACCTCTGGGAGTAATCCAACCTTTGTAAATGGAGATCTCATGAAAAAGGTTCAATGTATTAGAAACAACTAGCACGGCGTGACTTGTAATAGCATTATTTTTATTTGTGCTCATCCCTATGGTGATAGTGCTAATAATAATGTGATGTTAGAAAGGGTTTAACCCTGAATGAGTACTGAGGTGAGAATTATCGCAAGGAGGACTAACCTATGTAAGAGCTACCATGAGGTCGTGGCTATGGTATTGGGCTATTCCGTAGGAACTCGTACTAGAATCAAGATTTTAGCGCTTGATCATTAATAGCGCTACCCGCTATAAACTAGAATCTAACTTGATATTGTGTGTGAACAATTGAAATTTGGCCAAATGGACCTAATTCGAGGCTTAGTCCATTATGGCCTTCTCAAATGAAAATTGTTATCACTAAGTGAAGTTCAAATTCAAAAGACACCAACACTTATTACACAGTATAACGTTGCCACTATATATATACAGTCAACTAAGTAGGGCTTGAGGCACCCTGCGAATCCGTAAATTTAAGGAGTGTGTCGCAATAAAATGATGACCCCTTCAAATTTTGGATCCCTCTCTTAGGTTCGTCGATCCTCTCAAGTTTCTTATCCTATTGAAGGATTTTGATCTTATCTTTAGTTAAAGAGTTCAGAAGTGGGACGGAAGTTTTCATCTCTCTTGTTTAGTTTCCTACTCCTGCTTGAGCTTTCCGATCAACCAATCCAATCCCCTATTTCAGGGACGGGTTTATTCATTACAGGGTTGTGTTCGGTCTAGGGTTCATCATGAAATCGGGGTCCTTACTTTTATGTTTCAACCTTCCGAAAAGTCAGGTCATCAAATTTTTTGAATGCTTTCTCAAGTTGTTGGTCAATCTTCCTTAAGAGCTGGGTAACAAAAATTCCAGTCGCAAATGAAGAAGAGATCAATGTCTTCATTCCCAGTCGATTCTCAAAAGGAACTTAACTAAGGGCATCTGAGAAAGAGCAAACAGCCTATCTCAACTACTTGACTTGAGTTCAGTGATGGACGAATAGGAATTTTCCCTTTCTTCTTTTGGTCATTTCCAAGTCTTGTGACTGTCGTAAAATAAGAGCACCTGGCTTTGCCCATTTACAAGGTTTAAGAATTCCTAATGCCAGGTAGGTTGAATCATTCTTCTCGATCAGATCAAAGGGGTCAAATGTTTTTTAGTCGAAAGGGGGAAAGCTATGATTCAAGCTCTAGAGGCATTGGGGTGGACTTCAATGGAACGACGATTGGCTTGGATAAGGAAGGAACAATATGGGCTTATGCAAGGGAAAGGGAAGGGCGAGATGGATTGGATTTTTTTTTAAGCAGGTTGAAGCTCCTTAGAGCATGGGGGCAAAACTTACACTCTCATTGGCTTGGGTCAACTAAGAATGAAGAATTCAAATTGACTATAAAAAGAAACATAATTTTGATATATGGAATCTCCAATAGGGTAGCCATTAATATGAAAATCTCTCCAACTGGGACCTCATCCACAGAGCTCGCAGTGCTAGCAATTGTGAAAATTCCAAGGTTGGAGCAAAACGAAGGGATAGGATTTATTTATCCCGACAGAAGCAAGAGTAGTAATACAGTTTATAATGCTACAGCATCAAAGATGAAATATTCCCCCTCTCCTTCCTGACTTTTAGTAAGTACTATCCTTTCTGAAGAGATTCTTGCCAATATATATACAAAGTTAAAAGTAATTTTAATTTTAAGTTTTCAATTTACATTTTAATACAATTTTGAAACTCATAATTTTGAATGTATCTTATACTTAAAATATGATTTATTTTCATGAATGTGGAGATTGAATTTCTTCCTACAAAATGAAGTGATTTTCATGGGTTTAACAATAACATAAAAATGATAATTTCATATAATACTCTCTACACTTATCTATTATTTTCTATAATTTTGGCAACTTAATAAGGGTTCATTCACTTATCTCCCTATGGTCATGTCCATAGAAGGAGAACCGATTATGAGTCGGATGAGTTTTATCTTGGAGCCGTGTAGTACCGAAAGAACTCGCACTAAGGGAAGGCAACACGACTTTAGAACAACGTTTTCGACGTGACTCCCAGTACTTGGTTTCTAAATCTCTTCTCTATTTTATATTATAATAATGTTGAATTATAATGTTTATACTGTTAACATATTATTATGTTTATGCAATTTTAATTATGTTATTTATATTCATCTGTTAATAAATTTATCTACACACGAATCACCCATTTTTCCCAACAATGTATAGTTTATAACTCCAATCAAGTCTCATGTATCATATTGTTCAAATGTATCAAACAATGAACGAGTGGCACAGTGGTAAGTTTGGTTAGCTAGATAAATATAATAAAGTTTTTGAGACACGCTACTAAGAGAGAAATTATTGGAATTTATAGTTTCTAAACATATGACATATCTTACATAAATTTAGAAAGATTTACATTTTTCAACCTCTAACTTTGAAAAATGCAACAAATCTTTCACCCTTTTTACATTTTAATTATGTAGCAAAACACGTCGTCCCAACATTTTGGCCATTAAAGGATGGATTTGCACTTCTCTTCAAATAAGTAAACGTAAAAGAAATACTAAAAAGTAAAAAGTAAGAACAAATTACAAAAGGATTTCCATAACTTATCAAAAGTATAAATAAATTACAGTTTTAAATATATATATATATATATATATATAATTTATTAAAATCAGATTTTTAGTAAATTTTGATAAAAGTTGATAAAATGTATGGTTGAAAAAAGTTGTGGATCCCATGAAATATGTGATTGAAGTTAATTGTTGACCTTGACTTGAATTAAAATTTTAATTTTAATTTTCATCAAATAGGGGCTTAGAAAAACAATTCAATACATCATTGTAGGACCTTCCCTCTAATCATGATACTTTTGAAAATTTTGAGTAAAACATTCTATGCAAATATGATAGAATTGGTCAATCAAATTACAATATTTCAGATCCCAAATTACCCAAATCATGACACATGTCGTTTGATTTTTTCCAACCACTCAATTTTTCTCTTACCCAATTTGCGTCGAAAGTGTCGTGATTTGAACAAAAGATTCTACCACTTGCATATAGGATATTTTCGATTAAGTATTTCTCTATTCACCCTTCCGAATGACAATGGCCAATGAATCAAGATCCCACTGTCATCTAAAGTGATGATAATTCACTGTTACATAAAGTTTTGATGATTACAACTAATGAAGAATATCGTCATTTATAGTGATACTCTCAATATCAACTTTCTTCATAAGTAATGCATGCGAGTGGAAATAGTTATTAATGCTTCCACTATACCAAAAAAAGCCTTTTACAGCGTTCAAAGAACGCTGCCAATCACTTTTTGCAGTGTTCGTGCATATATTGTGGGATACGATGTTGTCGTAGAGTCTTTAGATGCAGCAACATTCCTTGACCATTGCAAAAGGCTTTAAAGAACGTTGCCTTTTGTTTTTTGCAACGTTCAGCAAGTGTTACAAAAACCTATTTGCAGCTTCAACGAATGTTACTAAAAAGTATTTTGCAATGTTCATCGATTGTTGCAAAAGACTTTTTAGCGACGTTCGGTGAATGTTGCAAAAGACTTTTTAGCAATATTTAGCGAGTGTTACAAAAACCTATTCGTAGCCTCGGCGAATGTTGCTAAAAAATCTTTTGCAATGTTCATCGATTGTTGTGAAAGACTTTTTAGCAACGTTCGGTGAACATTGCGAATAACCTTTTCGCAACATTTTCTAAATGTTGCTAAAAAGTCTTTTGCAACATTCACGGAACGTTGTGAATAGGAACTTTTTTTTTTTTTCATTTTTTTGTTGTTATCTATGGTTACATCCTTGTTTTTGTAACTTTTTTTTATTGTTGCCATATGTCATTTTACATTTTTTTTTAAAATTTTGCATTTTTATTATTTGTATAGTAATTTGCACAAATAAACCACAACATAAGATAAAAGATTACAATATCAAACAACTCCAATAGTCATTAATAATCGTACTCCAAAATGTAACAAAACATGCATACAAAATTTAGATCCAAATTTCTGAAGAACCTAAAAACCAATATATTTCCCAAAAAAAAAAAAAGTAATGGTAACAAGTCTCAAATAACAGTAATGCCTGCTTTCTGAAGATCCTCCACTCCGTCCTTTATGGCCAATGCAATCTGATAGTAAGTTTTGAATCTGCAAACCAGGAATATATCAAGTTGATTTTCTTCTGAATCATGATAGAGACAGACCAAGGGTGATAGACACCTGAAAGATAGACTTATGTTTTTAGAAATAGAACTTGTTAATAAGATAAATCACCAATTAACACTCACTTCATTTTATAAACTGTAATACCTGTATTTTCATGGGAAAAAAGCTGTAAAAACAGAAGTAGAAAAAATCAAGAAGGTGATTGGTTTGATCTCTTTAAAAAAATAAGGTAGGACCAGCTGAAAATAGGAATGTCTGAATCACATTACGGTGTAATTTCAAAACTACACATCCATACTTCATCTATGTTATTTGATTGTGTCAATATGCATGAATTATGATAATTGTAATGAAGACCACTTTGATCATATATTGACACAATTAATGGATGAGATTTTTGGAGATGCTTTTAGTTATGATAGATAAACATAAAATTCTAACACATTTTCTTTACTTAACCATCATTCACCAAACATTGTCTTCTCAGTGAATACAAGGAATTAACTCTTGCCAGTTTTTTGAAAAACTCATCTGGATGTATCAACTTTAAATTTGTCTCTTACTACTCATTTTGGCAAAGGAACTTTGTTTAAAACTACAAGCCTGAAATTGTAATGAAATTAACTCCGTGTCATCCTGGAGGTGCAAGGTGTTTCTACTACTCTGATGAGCGAATGTTACCTACAAAATGAAGGTAGGGCTTTCTTTCCTGTTGCACATCGGCTTGAGAATTAGTAGGTGATTTAGGAGCATAGGATCCGAAAGAAAAAAGTAGAATGTGCATTCAGATAGCCAAATGTTTTTAGATCCATACGTATGTTACCTTTGAGGTATTTATAAGGTTCTAAAGCCATGTAACTGCTGGACGGTTGTCATGCTACGTGTCCCACTATCCCTCATGTTCTGAGTAGGGGACTTTCACCTATTCAGCAGCTAGTTGTGTCTATGCTAAAGACGGCTTTAGACAGTCGATCCCCTCATAACTTCGATAGCTCGACTCATTCAACCAAACCTCATGTCTTCCAACCAAGTTCTCCAAAATGACACATTAGCTTAACTAAGTCTTTGGACCAAAATATAGAAATTAGATGGGATCCCGTGGGCAAGGTTTTTGTTCTTGAGATTCCAAAATGCTATAACCTTTATAATTCCCTTCTTAAATTGGAAAACTCACTTAACAAATTCTATCATGTTAACAATTACTTTCATAAATACCCAGGTTCTAAGAGAGGCTT
The DNA here is from genome assembly GCF_002742605.1 of Olea europaea var. sylvestris. NCBI lineage: Eukaryota > Viridiplantae > Streptophyta > Magnoliopsida > Lamiales > Oleaceae > Olea > Olea europaea. The sequence continues at coordinate 170,855 of NW_019267156.1, read as the reverse complement.
TCCAGGTCTGACCTCCATGAGATTGTTGTGTATAAAGACACTATGGTTAGTGGTTTTCGATTCCCCACCCATCCCTTCTTCGTCTCAATTTTTGATAAGTTCCATCGTACTCCTAGTCAAATAAACCCTAACGTATGGAGGAAGGCGGTGTACTTCTTATACATTTGCCTTAGCAAGAAAATTCCACTCTCAATAGACCACTTTAGGTATGTCTTTGAGAAGCACGAGCTAGCTTAGTATAATGCCTTCATTTTTTCATCTCTAGAGTTCTCTTGTACTTTCCTAAATTTAGAAATTCCAACAGCAGGTGGACATCCTTCTTTTTCTTTGTTTGACCTTTTGAAGGTCATTTCCTTCCAACACCAATTGGAGACATTCTCAAATTTGTCTCTTCAATAGTTAGGTCGAGATTATTCGTCTTCTAAGAGTACAACAAATGACTAATATACTACATCTGGCACCTGATTTAATGTCAGTTTTGACTATAAGATTTATTTTGATAGTGGGGATCAATCGACCTACTAGTATGTTCCCATATCCTACTAGTACTTTTATACTCGTATATATTTTTACTTGCTATTTTTCTGGCCTGATGAACTCAATTGTATGCATGAAAAATATAGACTTTGACTTGGATGAGATGTTGAAGACCCTCTTTGCATTAGGGAACGGTGAGGTATTTATTTCTGCCGATGGTAGGTTCTTCCATATTTTGCTTTTAATTTCATGCTTGTACGTACCTTGGTTTGTTGTTCTTAGAGTTTGATAGATTTTACCTTGCATATGCAAGTATGGAATTCGACCTGGAGTAGACCATGGATTCTATGCGCAAGCATGTGCACAAGAGTGATGGGGACTTTAACTCCCGTTCTATTGAAGAAAAAGAAAATCGCTGATGAGGAGGCAAGGTATCATGCCATCGAGGAGACTTCATGGTCCTTGGATGAGCTTGTTGAAGTTATCCAATCACCCGAGCCTAAAGGGATAGCTCGAGTCACATTAGGTCCGAGCACAAGGGCTCTCTTCTATCGAACTTTGAATTTCCCTGACTAGGGGTTATCTCAAGTTGGGATATTCAGGTATTTGATGATGCCTACTTATGCCAGCGTAATTGTCGAGCGAAGTGCTGACAACATAGGAAAGAGCCTTGGTGGTCTATTCCTAGAGGGTAAACACCCTACTATACTTCCTCTTTTTAATTTAAGTTTATTCTTTCAAGCATGCCTAACAATTATTTATCATTTTGTCTCTTTGTCCGTTAGGCTATGGCATTATAGATTGGGCCTATTGAGTAGAAACACCATCAAGCGTCAAAGTTAATGGCTCCCACAAAAGAAAAGAAGAAGGAAACTCATCACTACAAGAATAATGTTTCTTCTTTGAAGAATGCTCTTCAGGCTTTAGAGGCCCAAGCTCACGAGCAAGAGATGAAAATCTATTACCTACAAATTGTTTTAGCCCAAGCACTTGAGGAGGAAGTGGAGCGGTATAAGGCCTCTGTGGAGTATGCTAAAGACTAGAAGCATACGTGGAGTAATATAAACCATCATCAGATTATGCCAAAGCCTTGCATTCATATAAAAGGAATACGACGACATCTATCAAATTGGCCAAGGACTGGAATTTTACTTAGTACTTTTCTATCAATCCCTTAGGTTTTGATTGGTTTTTGATGCAGTGCAAAGCAAAGAAAACAACCTAAGAATCTAGGACATTCGAGCACACATTACGTGGTGGGAGTGAAAGTATTTTCCACTAAGGTTGACATAGTCTTTTGATGTAGATCTTTTAGCACTTTCTACTGTTATTCGTTTTTGTCATTTGATAGTCAAATGATTTTTCCTGGTCTTGGATGTAGATAAAAAATCTCACTTTATGTTGAGTATGGACGCTTTTTATTGAAAATTATTGTTGTTTTTTTTTATCTATCTTGTCCTATAGAAGTCGCTTCCTAATGTGTAAAAGTTAATTTTTGTATTCTCGTAAAACTTTTTTATTTGATCACATAGTAGTTAATGGGCACAACAACCAACAAAAACAACAAAAACTTACCTGGCTTCGTAATGACTGATGGGTGTAGGTCAATCGACATGCATGCATCGATCGCAAGCCAGGGTTGCAATTTCACTTTTCGTATTTCATTTGTCAATTCTTAACCAATTTTTTGGTATCAAGCAATGTCAAATTGCGAAATCCATCGGGTTATGTTGAATTATAGAGCACAATGTCTAGTGGTATAAGGCTTTAACCAAATTTTGGTTTTAAGGGCTATCTACTTGGACCATAGAGTGCACTCGAGGAAAAAATCAATTTATTATTTTCATAGCTCTCCGCCTAGCCCCTTGGGCGGTGTCAAATGTAGAGCACGTGGTCTAGTGATTTAGGGCCTTAACCAATTTCTAGTTTTGAAGGCTCTTCACTAGGACTGTAGAGTGAACTTGAAGTGATAACCAATTTATTGGTTTCATTGCTCTCTTCTAGCCCCTTAAGCTATGTTGAATGTAGAGCACAAGGTCTAGTAGTTTAGAACCTTAACAAATTTTTGATTTCGAAGGCTTTCCACTAAAATTGTGGAACGAATACGAGGTGATAACCAATTTATTGGTTTCGTTGCTCTTCGCCTTGGGCTATGTTGAATGTAAAGAACAAGGCCTAGTGGTTTAGGACCTTAACCAATTTCTATTTTGAAGGCTTTCCATTAGGACCATAGAGTATACTTGAGGTGATAACCAATTATTGGTTTCGTTGCTCTTCACCTAGTCCCTTTGGTTATATCGAATATAGAGCACAGAGTCTAGTGGTTTAAGTTCTTAAACAATTTTTGGTTTTGAAGGCTGTCCACTATCACTGTAGAGTGTTGTTGAGCTGTTGGAAGGGGTTTAAAGCCACATATATAAATTGCCTAGATTCGGAAGCTCAGGAGGCGCACAAGAATTGTTCTAGCTAGATTGACCCTTTCTTAGCGCCCTCATCATTTGCCGCCATCTAGGCCTGTCATTGAATAACATTAATAATTACAATGTACATGCCCATAGCACACATTACATTAAGGAAATTGATCGAGCAACCTATCTATTGTATTCACAAAGAACGTCTTATCTTTCTACTTAGCATGCCTACTGATAATATTTTTAAGATGCTCACCATTTCATGGCCTGGTTAATGGTTTCACCTTTATGTCTTTCAGCCTGTAAGTTCCTTTTATAAGGCTACAAATTACTTCATATGGTCCTTACCATTTTGGCTTAAGCTTAGGCGGAAAGTGCCCTACTGTTACTATGTTCCTCAACACAAGATTTCTTATCTAAAAAATTCTTGGTCTTATCCTTCAATTGAAATAATCAGTAGCCCTTTACTTATAAGCTACTATCTTTATGGCTGCCCTCTTTCTCACTCCTTCGAGTAGGTCGAGTTCCATGCTGGTTTCCATAATTTCGATCTACTTGACTTTCATTCTGCTAGTTTTTCCTAGGATTTCACCAGGAACAACACTTTCATTTAGAAAGATAATTTGAAATGAGTTTCACCTATCGATTCCCATGGTGTCGTGTGGTATACACATAACACATTAGGAAATTCATATGTCTGAAGCATGTGGTCTAATTTCGTCACTTTGACTTGACCATTTAGCTGAAAGTGGGCAACTAAAGTCTGTCCATGATTGATGTGATAACTTATATAGAAAGTTTTGAAGCTGTGATTGTCAAATTGCCTGCCATTATCTGTAATTATCACTTTAGGTATGCCAAACCTGTACATGGTATTTTTCAATGCAAAGCCTTATACATTAGCAGTTACGATGGTGGCCAATTTTTGCCTCTACCCATATAGTAAAGCAGTCGAGGTGACTAGTAAGAGTTTTCTTTATCACTTAGCTATGGACAAGGGCACTAAGACATCCATTCTCCATTCAAAGAAAGGACATAATCTATAGATAGATGTTTGTTGTGTAGCTGGAACATGGATCAATTTCCAATGGCGTTAACATGTATCACATTTTCTTACTAATTTTTCAACATCTTTGATGAGAATCATGGAGGGCAAGCTAACAAGGATCTATTGTATGTTTTGGACTGATACAGATCAATTAGAAGAGAATATCCTAAACTAGTTAAAAAATGGAACGATATGAAATATGAGCAAAAATGTACATGATGTACAAAAATGCGTATAACTTTATGCTCGGTTGTCGAATTTTCGCCATGATTACAATCTAGAAAGTCTTTCTGTAAATGACAGGAATGCTCTTGATTATCAAATTATGTGTTCTAGATTATTTATTAGTTTGACCTTATATGCGGATTTTACAATTAAAAGTAACAAGTCACTTATTAATTGTTTCTAAATAGTTAATCATGCAAGTCCAATTATCCTATGTTTAAATACCACAATCAATAAATAACGAAGCAGTAATGAACCCCTATATTGTTGATGGAGAAACCCCAAATGGGTTAAAACTTTAGGACCAAGCTAGTTATTTCCAATATAAACAATGAAAGTTACAGTTTGATGCTATCTAGCAAACTCGACTAGACTTCTTGATCTACTTTCTGTAATCTCCAAGATACTGCTGTCTCCTTCAGCTTCCCAATCTTTACAATTGTCTCTTCCAAGTGAAATTTCAAGAATTACCAATTCTTGTGCTTTTCCTGTACTTGCAGTCCACCTCTCCCAATTCCCAACTGAGAGAGTACATTCCTTAAAGTGTTAAGGAAGTCAGATGTTTTGGATTCAAAGATTTGATCTTTTCCTCAAAGGTGTGGTTTCGGGATCTCAAAAATCAAAGGGTTGAATCAATGTATGAGCAGGGTCTTAGATTACCAAAGGATGTTATGAATATAATATGAAGAAGAGCCACAATGAACAATCATATAAGGCTTGGGTATTTATAGTTAGGGATGTTTAAGTACTATAGGTCGTGTAAAACTTTCCAAAATTGCAAACTAGGTTTGGCTGGATAATACCATTCCTCGAGCAAGGGACATTGTCGCTGGAGCAAAGGTTTGTCTCTCGAGAGAAGTGGCAGCGATAAGTGAGCAAGAGGCATTCTATTTTTCTCGCTCGAGCATTGTCTTGGCGAGAGGCAAGTGAAAATATGGCGTTTCTTCTTTCTTGTTCCAAACTTGATCTCTAGCCCTAAGTTACCTATCCAACTATACAATATTGCTCCTAACTCCTTAACTTTTGTACATATTCAATTTAGTACTTTTTATTCATAGAATTGGCAACTACAACATAATACCTAACCCTTTCGGCTTTGCACAAGTTTATCGGATGACTTTGTCAAACTTTGAGGATCAAATTCAATTGTTTATGGGTCTATTTTTGCATTTTTATGTTTTGGATTAGTTTAATGGTATTTTCAATATTTGTAGTATTTTAGTTTTATTCATATTTTTTTTGTATTTTATTTTGATTTGTCTTTAGACTTAAGAGTTTTGTTTTGATCAGTAGTTTATTTTATGTCTATAAAAGGCTCATTCATTGTACAATAAAGACACTAATTTTTTAGATTTAATCAGAATGTGAAATGTTTCACTTTCTATCTTGTTCTTAATTGAACAAAACTTATCAAATATTTTCAATATTTATGGCGTTCAAACTATCCAAACTTGTCAAAAATTCATACTTCTTATGGCATTCAACAATTCAAGTAAGGTCTGTAAGTTTAGCCCCCGTTTGACCCCATTAACTTTCATTACATTACATTTCATTTTTCTCTCTCCTATTTTCAATCATACAATCTTTCATAAAATAATATTACACATAAATCGAAAATTTTTCCTTCTTTTTTAACCACTCATTTTTCAAAAAAATACTATTCCACCCATTAATTTTTCTACATAATGGGGGCCAAACAGGGGCTTAGTGATCATGGGTCAACATGTTATCAGCGATTGTGTTTATTCTTTGGTTCAATAATTTATCGGGTCAAACTTCAAACCGAGATTTTAGCTTTCTTGAGTTATGATTCAATCTTGTGTAGTTTTTGTAGCTATTATTGATATGTGGTTCGCATCAGTTGATATCAAATCTTTGGCTATAAAATCTAGTTTTATTTTCTTCTCTTTTTATTTTTTGAGTTTAAAAAATAGCTTAAAAAATAGCAAAGAGATGTTAAGAAAAATTAAGAAACTTCAAGAAAAAAAGGTGAAGAATGTTCAAGAAGAAAAATATATTCAATTTCAATATCAAGATTCAAGAGTGGATCTTCTTGAAGAGAGAGGGAATGATGAGAATCATGAAGGGCAAGCTAACAGGGATCCATTGGGTTTCCGGAGTGATATGGATCGAGTAGAAGAGAAAATCCTAAACTAATTTGAAAAATGGAAGGAATATGAAATATTCACAAAAATGCACATGATGCACAAAGATGCGTATAACTTTCTGCTCAGTTGTCGAATTTTTGTCCATGAGATCAATCTAGAAACACCTTTTGATTCCGCAAAAGTTTTTAGGATGACTTCGTTAAAATTTGAAGGTCAAATTCGGTTGTTTAGGGTCTGTTTTTTGTTTTTATGTTTTGAATTAATTTAAGGGTGTTCTTTTGTTTTTAGTATTTTAGTTTTATTTAGATTTGTTTTGTATTTTTGTAGTTTATTTTGATTTGTCTATAGAATTAGAGTTTTATTTTGATTAAGAGTTTATTTTATGCCTATAAAAGGCTTATTCATTGTACAATAAAGGCATTAATTTTTTAGATTTAATCAAAATGTGAAATGTTTCACTCTCTATCTTGTTCTTAGTTGAATAGAACTTATCCAATATTTTCAATATTTGTGGCTCTAAAACTATCCAAACTTATCAAAGATTTATACTCTTCGTGGCATTCAACAATTGGTTCTTTGGTTCCAAGCTTCAAATTGGGATTTTGGCTTTCTTGGATTGTGATTCAATCTCGCGCGGGTTTCGTAGCTACTATTGCTACGTGGGTTTGCGTCAATCCTCTTTCATAGTGGGCTAGTAGTGCCCTATCATAGGGCATTGAATGCTAGGGTAGCAATCCCTTAATGGTTGTCACAAATTCTTGCATGCACTTCGAATATCATTTCTCATCCTCTTTTGTTTGTAAACATTTCAAATATGGCATGGTAAAACTCTGCTTGTAGAGTTGTCCATTGATAATGGTGAATAAAGCTTCTTCAACCCTCACCCTATTTGCCTTAAAACTATCTTTCGACACCTTTTTGTAAAACATTCAATCGATGGGTCCATCCAACTCTTTTTATGCTCTATGTTCACAATGTTGATCATGTATTGAACGTTAGGCTATCGCAAGACTTGCACATTTATTGTGTGAGGCAAATTCTTCGAGTTGATAGATGTGAGCCTAGCTAATGCATCTGCTTGTTTATTGTCTTTTTGGGAGACCTTAGTTATCTTGAAGTTCTTAAATCTTCTTTGCAAGTCTTTTACTTTCATTAGATATACTGTCATCATTGTGTCCTTTTTGAATTCTCCGGTCACCAGCCCAACTATTAATTGAGAGTCACTGTAAATCTCAATCGACTACAACCCAGTTTGGTTGCCAAGCTCAGGCCCATGATTATTTCTTCTTACTTAGCGTTGTTGTTTGTAGGTGGGAATTTAAAGTGTGATAAGTATTCCAACTCTTCAGAGTCTGGTCCTGTCATTATGATCACTGCTCTGGATCTTTCACTGTTTAAGGACCAACCCATAAAAATTTTCCAATCTACATTTTGTCTTGCTGACTGCTCAAACGAAGTGGTAAGCTAGGCGATAAAGTCTACTAAAGCCTGTGCCTTAATAGCTGCTCTTGGCTTGAATTCAATATTTAACTTACTTAACTTAATTGGCCATTTGAAAAACCTCCCTGAAGTTTCTAATTGATGTAAAATCTACTTAAAGGGTTGATCAGTAGTTACCTGCACTGTGTGAGATTGGAATTATGGCATCAATTTTCTGAACGCAACAATCAACGCAAACACTAGTTGTTCAGCCAGGCTATATCATGTCTTTGCGTCTTTTAGCACTTAGCTTACGTTGTAGACTGACTTTTTTCCCTCAAGAATTCCTTCAGTAACATTGCATTGATTGCCTATAATAAAACTACTAAGTGGAGGATTAACACATCCCCAAGGCAAGGGCCAGTCAAAATTGAGGATTTTTGTAGTGATTGCTTTAAGGACTCAAGTGACTCCTCGCACTCCTGGGTCCACTCAAAATTGGTAGAACCCCTATAGACTTGAAGAAATGGTAATATTTACCTGCTACTTGACTCATAGAGCAATTCAATGCTACTATCCGTCCTATCAGCCTTTGGCCTCTAATTTACTAATAGGGCTTTTCATCTATAGAATCTATGAATCTTATCAAGTTTACCTCAACGCCCATCTACATGATCATGAAACCTAGAAACTTTTCACTAGTGGTACCAAAAACACATTTCTCCAGGTTGAACTTCAACCTATTCTATTGGACAAAGTAAAAAAACTTTTTGCAAGCACTGAAACAAGCTATGTGGTTGTTAGCGTTAGCACTTTTGACAACCATGTCACTGATATAAGCCTCTATAACATCCCCAATCAACTTAACTCACCATCCACTAATAAGTTGTTCGATATTTTCTAGACTAAACGACATGGCCGTATAGCGACACATCCCAAAGTCAGTAATAAAGGATGTTTTTCCTTATTAGACTCGACCATAGAAATCTGGTTATACTAAAAAAATGCATCCAGAAAACTAAGTCTTTCATGACCCAACGAGGCATCCACCAGGTGGTCTATCTTGAGAAATGGTCATGAGTTTTTTAGACACATCTTGTTTAACTCAATGTATTCTACACACATATGCCCATTTCTATTTGATATCTTTGTAAGCACGTTGTAAGCCAACCACTCGAGGTATTGCACTTCTCGAATGAAACCTGTCAGTAATAATTTCTTAAACTCCACTTTCATAGTGGCTTGCCTTTCCAAGGCAAAGTTTCTTTTCTTCTGCTTTACAGGCTTAGCCCCCGCTAGAACATCGAGACAGTACTGGGCAACTATTAGGTTGATCCCTAGGATATCACCTGAACTTCATGTAAAAACATCCAAGGTACTAACCAGACATTTTACCAATTCTTCATTTTCATCAATTTTCAAATTTATTCCAATACTAAACTCGTGATGATGCTGTTGATCTCCCGTTATACAGCTCTTTACTAATCAAAAACTTCATGACCTGATGATAAGTTGAGGGAATGGTATTGTGACGTTGAGCAATGGTCAGCCATAGATGACACTGTAGGCCATGGGGTTTCGACAATAAAAAAACTTGTTAAGATCACCATAGATGTTGGATAAGTGCCTAGAGTGACCTGACGCTCTACGATTCCCTCTAGTTTCACCATTGTCTCTCCAAAGCCTTGTTGGAAGATGGTTACCATTTTCAATTTCGTAGGAGAGATCATCAAAACTAAAAAGACGTTGTAAGTGAGAGCATTCATCACATTTCCTCCTTCAACTAGTACCTTGTTAACATCAAAATCAGCTATATCATCCACTACTACCAGAGTATCATCATGGGAGCTTATTATGCCAATCAAGTCTTCTTAGCCAAAAGTGATTCTTTGGTTGAATCTTACCTTCTTTTGGATAGAGTGAACCCCATTAGAGCCTGAATAGTTCTTCCTTACTGAATTTGAGTCTACACCTAGCACTTTCCCACCCATGATCACGTTTATCACTCCAGCTCTAGGTATGGGACAACTCTCAACTTTTTGCTTACCTCTTTCATTTATCACATAGTTGGTTAAGAGCCCCCATCTCACGAGGTGGTCAATCTTTTTCTTCTCTAGATGCAATCTTTAGTATCATGTCAATGATCCTTATGGAAATGATAATACTTGCTTTGATTTCTTTTGTTGGAAGGCCTCAACATTGGCTTCGCCCATTTGAGCTTGTTCCTTTCTCACTTTTCCATCAACAACTTTATGCGCGAGGTGTTCCAAAAGTTGAAGGTCTTAACTTTTCTCGCCTTTGCCTATTTAACCAATCCCGAGTGTGCCCCTTGTTCTTGCATTTTTTTTAGCTTTTTTGTTAGTAGGTTTTTGCTCATCACTTGACTTTCACTTATGACTTTTTGTCTCCCATCATTCTTTGATATTTTTCGTGACCTTGTCCATTTCCTCAATGTCAACATACTTGTCTTCCTTCTTTAGCGGATCATGCATTGATTCTGGGAGATAATTAAAGAGTGATAGCTTAAAGGTCTGGTTCCACGTCCCATTCATCAACTTAGTTATCACTAAAGACATTTGACTAGGGTGCCGAAGTTGCTACCCAGTCTTTGGCCTCTTTTCTTAGTGTTGAGGAAAAAGATCGAGTACACCACTACGTCTAAGGTTGCATAAAGTCTCATAAAATCAATGAAAATGATCCATGGCTCCATCATATGCCTCTATCATAGGCTGATTGAAGTCTTTCGATAGAAGGACTACCATGATCTTATGTCTAAATGGGTCTTCTTCTAGAACCATTTGCCTACGTCCATCCTTCTTCCTGGATAATGCATCGTCTATCTTCTGGGCTATTGTTTCCTCTATACGTGAAAATTGTAAAAGTACGATTCTTGACGCCTTCGAGTCTTCTTTGCTAGCTGAATAACAGGTGGGGCAACCTCTTGTGCCTCTTGAGGCAGTTGTGTTGACCTATTGTAACAAAAAGTTAATCTCGTTTACTAACAAGTTAAACTCAAGTGATTTTAGTTTATTGAAACATACAATGAAAAATTGATTCATGGTCATCAAAAGATCAAAAGCTATCATCACAAATCAGACTCATGAAAGAGTTCAAGATTGAAGTCACACGTTCAAGAACATAAGAGCCAAACTTTAGAACAAAATTCAAAGACTTGATTTCTTAAATAAAATGTAAAGATACTAACACTTTGATATTTGGTAATGAATATTTAAACTCAAAATCCTTCTATGCATTAAAAGTAATTGTAGTATATAGAAGTCATTATAATGCAACACTTTGATCAAATATAAAAATGACTTTTAAAATGATATTTGAACTTGCAAAATATTTTTTATATTGAAAAGTTAGTTAAAAATACTTCCCAAAAGTCCATGGCTTTCGAAACCTTCAAATCGGATCAAATGGGACCAAATGTAAAAAGACGAAACTGCAGGACAGTCAACTGATCGAACGAGGCGGTCGACTGGCCAAAAGTGGCTTTCGATCGAAAATTTCTAACAATCCAAAATTTGACCGTTTTAACCTTTGATTTTTATTATACCAATGAATATATTGGTCATCCGGACAAGATACGGTTGACCGGACATGTCATTTGAACTTACAAATTTTTTAGCATTTTGAACTCTATAAAAATCCTTACTCTTTCCATTCTTCATGAGATTCTCAAGAGCATCAAAATGAGATTTTTTAGAATTCTTTGAGTTTTCTTTTGCATTCATTTTATTTATTTCTTAATATGAAAAACTTTAACTAATTTAAACTCTTTAATAACCATCCTTATCAAAGTTTTTCATCTCTTTTTGTACTTAACTTATTTCTATCATTCATATAAGAGAGAGATATTTTCTAAGAAAAGTTTTGAATTGTATCATTTCTTCTACTTCTCTATGCCAAAACTTTGATTTGTTGAATCAAAATTGTAAAATCATTATGCTCATTAAAGTTTCTTATTTGTCTCTTGGAACTTAATTTATTACAATCATTCATTAGAAGAGAGATATTTTGAGAAGATTTTTTTTTTTTTTAACTTGCATTGTATCATTTCTTCTACTTTTCAATACCAAAACTTTTATTTATTGAATCAACCTTATAATAGCATCATACTCATAAGAGTTTTTTTTCCTCTTTTGGTACTTAATTTATTCCAATTCATTCATTAAAAGAGAAATATATTATGAGAAAAATTTTGGACTTACATTGTACTTATTTCTTCTTTATCTTCTTATTGAATAACTTTGATTGGTTGAATCAAATTGTTAATTATAATATTCATAAAAAAATTTCATCTAACACTTGAGTTATCATTTATTATTATTCACTGAAATGTTAGTCTCTCTAAGTATTTAATTCGTTTATATCATTTGTTAAGAGAGAAATTTCATTGTAAAATCATTGTTATAAACTTATGAGTTGTATTGAGGTCCTATGAAAGCTTAATAGCATAAGAATCGATGCTCCTTTTTTAAGTTATCATGTGGGAGGTATTGAAGTTCCGTAAAGCTTAATAGTATGGATCTATTGAGGTTCAATAAAGCTCAATAATATAGGTCATATTGAGGTCCGTAAAGCTCAATACTGTATAAAGTTTGGTGTTCATTCATTGGAAGCATTGTAAATTCTTGGATTGCACCATAAGTCAATCAATATAGTAAAAGGCCTTGCTTGTGCCAGATAGTTTGGTAATGAAGGACGTAGATCATTGCTTTGGATCGAACCTCCACAATTTCATCATTTGCACTCTTTCTTTCCTTATCATTTTCATATTTGCACTTATAATTTGAATTAGTATGTTTAGTCTTTATTTGCTTGAATTTAGATTAAATTTTTGAAAAAGTTTTAAAAATCAATTCACCCCCTCTTGGTTCATTATTCTTGGGCATTCAATTGGTATCAGACCTAAGTGCCTTTTATTATAGATTTCATAATCTTGAGTAATGGCTAACGACATTCTTCAAAACATTCACGAGCATTTTAAAAATTGTCCTTCCTTTATTTATGGCACACATTACAATAATTGAAAAGCTAGGATGATGATTTATGTTCAATCTGTAGATTATAATGTTTGGAGAATCATTGAATTTGGACCTTACGGGCCTAAAATCCAGAGAGGAATATGCTTCATTATGCCTTAGATAAGAATGAATTGAATTGTATTAGCACATGTGATTTTGCTTTTGATATATGGCATGCTTTAGAAGTCACATACTTGGCCACTAACAATGTAAAAGAAACCGAAATAAATATTTTGGTTAAGAAATTTGAAATTTTCTTTATGAAACAAAATGTACCAATTATTAATATGATTACTCGTTTCATCGATATTGTTAATGGCCTTAGGGGGTTTGATAAAGTATTTACTAACGGTAAACTTGTAAATAAAGTACTTAGGTCTCTATAGGATGATTGGAGCTCGTGGAGAATGTTGATAAAAAAAAACACCAAAAATATCAACACATTTCCATTAGAAGAGCTCTATGGAACATTGATGACATATGAGCTAAATTGTACCGAGAATAAGTAGAAAACAATGAAAAACATAGAAGAAGAAAAACGCCAAATTACTTTAAAGTTAATATTGGACTAAGGCACTTCAAGCAAAAATATGTATGATGAAGAACTTGATGACTTAGTTCTTCTTGTCAAAAATTGGAGGAGTGTTCGCAACAATTGACTATTTCAAAAAGAAAAAAAAAGGCTAAGAGAAAAGTAATAAAATTGTTTGCTATTATTGTGACAAACCCAGTCACAGGAAAATCGAATGTCCAAACAAGAAAGGATTTATGAAAAAGAAGGCACTCCAAGTAACATGAGATGTGAGCGATGATAAACATCATGATGAAGATGAAAGTCCAGAGAAAGTTGTCAACATGTGCTTCATGGCCATTGAAAACGAGGTAAACACAATTGACGGATTTTTATATGATGAATTAACTATCTCAGACGATAAACTTCTTGAAGAATTTGAAAAACTTGCTCTCAAATACCCCACTCTCAAAAAGAAAAATTGTTTATTAGAACCAGAGATAAAGATAATTTCGGAAACTTAAAAAGATTTTGAAAAAGAAAAATTTAATTACGATTATTTAATTAAGGAGAATTCGTCTTTATGAGAAATTTTTTTAGAATTGACTCAAATTATTCACAAATTTACTCAAGGCAAGAAAAATTTTGATTTATGCTCGGTGAACAAAAATTTGTTTTTGATAAAGATAGAATTGGATATAAACAATTTTAAAATAAAATTCTCTTAAAAAAATTTCGTTAAAGCCTCTACTTCTCCTATTGCAAATGTTATATGTAGATTTTGCAATAAAAATGGATATGTATATTTTAATTTTTCAATCAAAAAGAGGTTGCACTTTGAGAGGAAACACAAGTGGATTCAAAAGTCTAAAAACACCAACAACCATGGACCCAAGTTGTACACGTTCTAAAGAGCAAAAATTAAATTATTTTTGTAGGTAATAAAGAAGATAAAGAGCAAATGGTTCTCGGATAGTAGATGCTTAAAGCACATGATTGAAAATCAAACCTTGTCATCAAGCTTCAAAAAGAAGGATGGTGGTGTATTAGTTTTGGTGATAATATCAAAAGGAAAAAATCATTGATATTGAAGATTTTGGTAATTATTCATCTCCCTATGTTGAAAGTGTTCTTATAAGTTGATAATCTCAAACATGCTTAGCATTTATGGGAAAAATGTTATCATATCAAATTTGATTCTTCTAAATCCTTTATTAAGGATGCTACATTAAAAGAGGTAATAGAAAGTCGAAATAAAGATGGTTACGTCATAAACATTGAATTTGAAAGTGAAGAAAAATATTTATCAAGTTTAAAAGATGACACACGATTGTACAATAGAAGATTGGGTCATGTTTGCATAGACCTACTTTCAAATTTTCTAAAAAAATTGTGATCATGACATTTGGAAAACAAGTGAAGAGCTCTTCAAATTCTTCAACTACAAGATCTTTATAACTTCTCCATATGAATCTTTTTGGATCATATAGAACCATAAGCTCAAGTGGTAAACATCATTCTTTCGTCATTGTTGATGACTTATTTTAAATTTACTTAAATCTTATTTTTGAATCTAAAAGATAAAGCTTTGAACGCATTTAAACATTTTTAAAAAGGTTCAAAAATAAAAAGGGATATATTATTCCTACAAGTTGGAGTGGCCTGGGTGAAGAATATTGACAATATTGCTTTTGATAATTTTTGCGACACTTATGGTTATGAACATGGTTTCATGGCTTCTAGAACTCCTCAACAAATGATGCAATAAAAGAAAGAATCACACATTGAAAAAATGACTCGGACTATACTAAACGAAAATAGTTTACCAAAATATTTTTGGGCCAAAGCCGTAAACAACGTTGGCTATATTATGAATAGAGTTTTGGTTAATCAGAAAAAAAAGCCAAAACTTCATATGAAATTTAGAAAATAGAGTTCTCTATATCGGTTACTTTAAAGTGTTTTAATGTTTGTTTTATCTTGAACACTAAAAAAATTTTGATTCAAAGTTTGATAATGGAATCCTTCTTGGATATTCATTGACTAATAAAGCTTATAGAGTTTTTATTTTTAAAAAAAAGAACATTAGTCATTTAAAAATCAATACATGTAATATTTGATGAAACTAATCCTCTTGATCAAGAGAAAGGTATTGTTAATAATGTAGGTTTGAAGATTCCTTTTGATAAATGAACATTTAAAATCAAAACAAGATTCTAAAGATGTTGAAAATCAATATGAGAAAGAAGCAAATTTGCAACAAGATGAAGAAGACTATTCCAAAGTACAATGCGGTCAATATCTACCTAATGACTGGGGTCAAACAAAATACATCATAGACATGCTAATAAGTTTGAAATGAAAGAGATGAAATCAATGAACATTCCAATGAGCTCATCAATGAAGTTAGATAAAGATGATCAAGATATTTCAATAGACATAACAAAATATCGAGGTATGATCAAATATCTTCTTTACCTAATTGTAAGTAGACCCAATATTATGCTTAGTGTGTGATTATGTCCTAGTTTTTAACCCAACACTTAAGAATCACGACTAAATTCGTAAAATGAATTTTAGAGATCTTAGTGCACTAAGATATTAGATCTATGGTATCCTAAAGGCACCCAAAAGAGGGAATATTGTATTAGAATTCGTGAATAGGGAAAATCAATTGGCCAACTTTCTCACTAAACTTTTAACATTTGATAGACTTTTATATATTCAAAGAGATTTTGAAATTATCGATGAATTTGATGTTGCTAAATTGAATTCATCCTAAATGTTTTCATATGATTGATTCTATATACATCATTGGTTGAAATTTTTATAAATCTTATCCAAATGATTATGCTATTGACATTTCATCAATCATGCTTTAATTAATATTTTAATATCCTCTAGTTTGGACTTGCATACATTTGGCTCTTTATATTTAATTGAGGGAGAATATTATTATTCTTTATGGTTGATTTGAAGTTTTGATCTTATATGTAATACTCTTTCCCTCATATGTGCTACCTTTTTGCGTTATGACAAAAAAAGGGAAATTAAATAAGATAGATTTCGAAAAGATTTCAAAAGCATTGAAAATGGAGAAAATGTGATGATAATTACTTTGAAAATGAGATTGATATGCTTTAATTGAAACATATGATCAAAATGCTTGTCTTGGTAAACATATGCTTTGAACTATTGGTTTGTAAAAAAATAGGGGGAATATATGGATTACACAAAAAACTTAAGATTTATATTCTTTATCAATTCTTCAATATTACTTTGCAAATCATATTGTTTGTCATAATAAAAAATGGAAAATTGCTAACTTATAGTTGATTATCACAAACAAGTTAATCTCATTTACTAGTAAGTTAAATTCAAGTAATTATAGTTTTCAAAGCATACGATGAAAAATTGATCGATGGTCATCAAAAATTCAAAAGCTATTATCACAATTCAAACTCACTAAGGAGATTAAAATCGAAGTCAAACATTCAAGAACTTAAGAGCCAAACTTCGGAGCAAAATCAAAGACTTGATTTCTTAAATAAAATGTAAATGTACTAACACTTTGATGTTTGACAATAAATGCTTTAGCTCAAAATTCTTCTATGCATTAAAAATAATTTTTGTGCATTAAAAGTTATTATAATGCAATGTTTTCATCAAATATAAAAATGACTTCTATAATGATATATATCTTGAAAAATAGCTTTTTATCTTGAAAGTTACTTATTTCTCTCTTGGAACTTAATTTATTACAATCATTCATTAAGAAAGATATATATTTTGAAAAGATTTTTGAAATTACATTGTGTCATTTCTTCTACTTCTTTATACCAAAACTTTCATTTATTGAATCAAACTTGTAAAATCATCATATTCATCAAAGTTTCTTATTTCTCTCTTGGCACTTAATTTATTACAATCATTCATTGAAAGAGAGATATATTTTGAGAATAATTTTTTACTTACATTGTACTTATTTCTTCTTTATCTTCTTATTGAAAAACTTTGATTGATTGAATCAAATTGTTAGTTATCATATTCATCAATGTTTTTCATCTAACACTTGAGCTATCATTTATTGTTATTCATTAAAGTGTTAGTATCTCTTAGTACTTAATTCATTTGTATCATTTATTAAGAGAGAAATTTCATTGTAAAATCATTGCTCTAAACTTATGGGTCGTATTGAGGTTCTGTTAAAAGTCAATAGCTTAAGGATCGGTGCTCCTTGTTGTAAGTCATCGTGTGGGTTATATTGATTTCCTATATAGCTCAATAGTGTAGGTTGTATTAAGATCCTATATAGCTCAATAGTGTAGGTTATATTGAGATTCTGTAAAGCTCAATACTGTATAAAGATCGGTGCTCATTGTTTGTAAGTCACCGAAAGTATTGTAAAATGTTGGATTTCACCATAAGTCAATCAATATAGTGAAAATGCCTTGCACGTGACAGAGAGCTTGGTAACAAAGGATGTAGATCATTGCTTTAGATCAAACCTCCAAAATTACATTATTTGTATCCTATCTTCCTTTTTACTTATCATTTTCATATTTGCGCTTATAAATTGAATTAATCCATTTAGTCTTTATTTGCTTGATAATTCTTTGTAGGAGAATTATCATGGCTGCCAACTGAGTCTCTAGAATATCTGCGTCACATATTTCAGTGGCAACGGATCGTGAACCCTTGTAAGCCACGGATCGTGACCTAAGCACGTATCATTTATAGTTCGTCTTCTTGACATGATGTTTCTATTCAGCGATTTTCCATAGACGATGCCAATGAAATTTTTATGAAATAAATCTCCGTGTCTTCCTAGCGACACAATGTGTTTTCGCTACTCCGATGAGCGAATATTTCCTACAAAATGAGGTTGGGGCTTTCTCCCCCATTGTATCTTTGGTGTGAGAATTAGTAGGTCATTTAGGAATGTAGGATCAGGAAGAAAAAATAGAATGTGTACTCAAATAGCCAATTTTTTTTAGATCCATACCTGTCTTGACTTCGGGGTATTTATAGACGTCTAAATCCATGGAACTATTAGGCAGTTATCATGTCACGTGTCCTACGTATCACCTCCCACTACCCCCACATTCTGAGTAGATGACTTCCACCTATCCAACCATTAGTTGTGTCCATGCTAACTATTGAACGATACCCGTCCGACTTACGAATTTTTTTATGGTTAAGTGCTGTGTTGGCCTCGCAGTGATAGACAGCCTAGTATCCATGTAGAAGGCCTCGTAGTGGTTGACAGTCTAGTGTGGACCTAGAGGGCCTCATAGTGGTTGACCACCTAGTACTTAGAAGGTCTCATAGTGGTCGACCGTCTAGAGTGGTCGTAAAGGGCGTCATGGTGGTAGATGGCCTCGCATGGGGTGCTTTATTTAGGGTGTTTATTGAGTAGTCTTTTTAGGATCTGCTAGAGTTCAAATGTATTGAAGTATTATATCAAGTTCATGACTTCAGTTAGATAGGTTGCCATTGTTTTATGCTTAGTAGCGACCTATCCATTGACTTGATTAACAACCAATTATGAATTGATGTTTACCTCAATTCTTGGAGTTCGCATTTCTTTAGCTAATTGAAGCCATGATACCAAAGCTTCGTATTCGACCACATTGTTCATTTCTTTAAAAGCGATATAAAGCGTGTAATTTAACTTGTGCTGCATGTGCTTGTTATTATTATTGTAGCTCACCACTCTTTCTCTTAATGACCCATTAAAAACCAATCTCTAGGTTCTCTCCTATTGGGTTCATCATCAATAATGAGGAAGTTTGAAAGTTCAACAATGAAATCATCCAATGTTTGTGCTTTGATTGCTGATCTCCAATAATTAATTTGAAACTCCTTTGATTCTATTGTCCATTTCATCAATCTTCCTGATGTATGTCATGCCTCTATAGCTCTTGCTTAAGTGGAAAATTGGTGCAGACATCGATGTTGTGACTTTGAAAGTACAAGAAAATCTTTCAAGATGTAGCTACTAGGGCGAGGGCTAGTTTTTCTATATCTAGATATCTAGTATCCGCATCATGAAGAGCTTTGCTTAGATAATATTGGCAATTGTCGCCTCCCTTTCTCCTCTACTAGCATGGAGGTTATTGCTACTTTGATCATTGAAGATAAAGTAGAAGTTTTCTATTTTTAATGATTTGGATAGAACTAGAGCTTTTCTGAGATGTTGCTTCAAAATTTGGAAAATTCATTCACATATCTTGGTCTATTCAATTTTTTCCTTCATTTTTATATTTAAAGGAAAGGGAGTATTTATAATTTTCTTTTGATGTGAACATCCTCAAGGTTGTGACTCTTCCATTGAGACTATGTACCTCGGATTTTGTTGGAGATCTCATTTTATGAGAGCTTGTATTTGTTTAGGGTTTGCTTCAATGCCCCATTGGTTTACCATGGATCTTAGTAACTTACCGGATATAATCCCAACGCACAGTTGAGTGGATTAAGTTTAATATGGTACCTCTGAAGGATGTGGAATGTTTATGGGACAGTCTTCTAAATTACCGGGTTATTGATCCTATTTTCCACAATGGCCTATTTTATTGGAAATACTATTTTACCCTTACTTTTATTATTTGCAAGATGTATCTTGTATCTTTCGGGACTTATTAATCAGGATATATATCTATATTTTTCAATCTTTCAAACACCTTTAAATATTCTTTGTATCTTGATAATTCTTCAAAGATCTTAGGCTGATCTTACTTAGTTATGTATCCTCGAACTAATCTTTCTGAGACTTCTTCCTGTATATCTCTATGTTTAGTTATAATTTCTTCTACTTTTCTTATTTCTCTGCTAGTTCTTACAGAATCAAATCTTATATTGTGCTTACAAAAATAATCTATATCTTGGTATATTTCTTCAATTTTCTCTTTGTCAACAGGAAATATATCTTCAAACTTTTCAGCTAATTTAAATAAAAATGAAATATCTTTCTCATCTAAGTATAATCTAAGATCATTAGAAGTGGACGTGGATGCTTACGAATTGTTCATCAAAATAATCAAAGCATAAGTATATAAAAGTTAGTAAATAACTTACAGTAATCAAATAGAAGTAAACAGGCTTTTCCTCCAGTATGCTCTTATAGGTGCTTTGCATATACTTAATCAATCTTCTGAATCAGGTAAAGATTTAAAATGTTTTTTGAAATCATTTGGATCCACAACTGCTTCCGCAAAAGGCTTTTCAATTAAGGTTGCATTTTTCATTCTAGAGAACTAGCCGTTTTACCACAGACGCTATCTCACAGTATCCAGAGTCTCTGTTTTCACCTTTATCCAAACTCTTTTCAGAATCAAGTTTTTACTTGGAACGAAATTTTAAAAGATAACTCACACACAAGGTGCTACAATTTTGTTAGAAAACTGACTTTTTCCCCTAAACCATTCATCAAAGACGGGTACTTTGGCATGGCTAACATCCATTCAAAATTAATATTTTGAAAATCTTTTAAAATCTCTACCTGTACTACCAAGGAATCATGAGAAACTTAACGAAATTCTTTTATGAAAACTTTGTTGAACATAACAAACTTTACTTTAATATTCATAAACTGAGATTGTACATGCTTACAAACTATATTTACATACCTTTGGTACTCACATTATGAAGTTTAGAACTCCATAAGTGATTACCTTATTACA
>NW_019267156.1:102019-149471 GCF_002742605.1 Olea europaea var. sylvestris | reverse complement strand
CTTTTCAATTAAGGTTGCATTTCTCATTCTAGAGAACTAGCCGTGTTTCCACAGACGCTATCTCACAGTATCCAGAGTCTCTGTTTTCACCTCTATCCAGACTCTTTTCAGAATCAGGTTCCTACTTGGAACGAAATTTTAAAAGATAACTCACACACAAAGTGCTACAATTTTTTGTTAGAAAACTGCCACTTTTTCCCCTAAACCATTCATCAAAGACGGGTACTTTGGCATGGCTAACATCCATTCAAAATTAATATTTTGAAAATCTTTTAAAATCTCTACCTGTACTACCAAGGAATCATGAGAAACTTAACGAAATTCTTTTATGAAAACTTTGTTGAACATAACAAACTTTACTTTGATATTCATAAACTGAAATAGTACATGCTTACAATCTATATTTACATCCCTTTGGTACTCACCTTATGAAATTTAGAACTCCATAAGTGATTACCTTATTACAGGTTTTGCTATCTTCAAACTATCTAATATTTTTCTGAATACAAATGGTGTATACAGATTACAAAGGATATATCTCTAAGATATGTTTCTTTAGAGTGTTTAAGAGATAAGTTGTTTTGAGATATCTTCCTTCTTCCTTCTTGCCTCCTTTTGTAGAAGCCTTTGAGAATCTTATCTTGACAGGTATTTTTCACTTCTTTTTGTTGGGTAGCTCAATAATGTTATCTACACTAATTTCTCCATTATCTTCTTGCTAGGTGGACCTCCCTTGTCTTCTACTTATGACAACTGGTGGGTGAGTAGTCACAATTATGAAGACTTTTGCATTATCTTCTGTCTTTTAGTAGCCACGGTTTTTCTTTAATAAATCTCTTTATTAAAGTAGTGATAAAGGGCCACTTTTGTCACTGTCACTTTTCCATCTTCGAATCAAAGAATTCTACAGGAAATTCTTCATTGTTGAGAGATGCTTGACTCATATCTTCTACTACACAGTATTCACAATGATGATTCACTGTAGTTCCGGAGTAGTTTCCACAGTTCTTTCGCCATATCTTCTGATCCGTGTACTTAGTTGGAGATAATTGCAGATAATAAATGGTCGAGATAACAAATATCTTCTTCCTTTGTAGCCATCCTTGCATTGGATAATATGGTCTTGATAAAACCATATTTTTTTTTCAGTAATTATCTGAGTTACATGTTCAAATATTTCTTTGTACCATTTTGCTCTTCTGTAGGGCATCATATTTAAATATCTTGATATCCATTTTTAACAACCTTTTGACTGGTTGGTAAAAATGTTTGTTTGTAAGTCCCATTTTTATAACATGGAATGATTGATGCATATATTCAAGAACAGGATCTGATTCCATAGTTGCTAAATGGAACCTGATGTATATATTTGTTGTCTTGACGACTTCAGTATATCTTTTAACAGCTTTCCTGATGCTAACTGGAAGCTGGGCTATTTCTTTGAGATCTTTGCTGGGATATATACAGATTATATTTTCTATCTCAAAGCAGTTTCATACCCAGTTGGCTGGTGCTCCTGGATAAAAGTTTATCTTATTGTATTTTGCATAGTGGAGAGTTTTCATCCACTTTCCTATCTCCAAATACCAATATGATAGAACATTAAAAATAACAATAAAGAACATAACTTCTTCATGGTTATCTTTTCTGGGAATTTTTGTTTCATGACATATCTTGACAATATCTTTTGGATCTATTCTTTCAATAGAAAGTTTAGATTGAGTTTGGCTCTGTGACACCCCGAACTTAAGCTTCGAGGGTCACGTGCCAAACATAATAGGTTCTGCCTTTGGTACATGTAAATATTCTTAAATAGAAGTATTAAATGTTGAGAACTTAATTTCAATTTGGTAAAATAATTCTTATAAACTTTGACGGCCGGTAAAAGTGCATGTCAACATGAAATTATATATTACGTATACGGCCTCGACACTATTAAGATTAGTTGGGGCAGCAAGTTTGACAATTTTTATAAAATTCACCCCAATTCCGTTTTACATGAAATTTGTGGCATTAGAAAGATAATTTCAAGTCGTTTTCTAGGTTAAAATATGAAAATTTTCCAAGATCATATGATATAGACGTTTTACTGAAAACAGTGAAGTATTACACAGGAAATCCAGATTGACCCCTTGACGTTAAAACCTTGATAACTCTGGCCATAGCTATCCAAATTGAGTGATTCCTTTGGCCATATTTAGAAAACTCAAAGCGCTAGGTCCTTACCGATTGAACATTGTTATTTGTATACTAATTTTTGACACGTTGTTTAACACTTACATTGTTTAATTTATAGAGTTAAAAACATCGTTTTGAAATTGACTCCAGAAACTGTCTCGTTTCTGCCGTTTATCTCTTGTAAGGAAAATAAACTACAAAAATGTCTCTTAACATAACATGAAAGATATAATTACAAAATTTACTATTAATACCATATTTCATCATGTCATGTACATATTTTTACATAATACCATAAGAAACACAGATGGAAAAACAGTCATCGAACAAAACATACAAAAGAAAACTTTCGATGCAAAACATCTTTGTCCTTAATCTATCATCGCTTAAGCCAACTAACTTCCATCAATCCAAACGATCATGAATCTGAAAATTGAGCATAACATACTATGAGTAAGAAATACTCAGTAAGATACCATGCTTGGATTTTTTATCATGATAATACTACACAAAAGAATGCAATCAAACCCATACTTGCACATTCCGGCTTGCCGGTGCCCTTCGAACTTGTCCTAAGGCATAAATAGATATCTAACTTTGTGGACTTGTCCATCATAATAATATTATGATATTTCATGCATAGCTTAAGCATAAATATTACCATGAAAATCATAACTCTTAAGCATGGAAGGTATCTTACCGTAAAACTTGAAGATCTTCGATTGAGATGTAAATTGGAAGTGCTAGTCTTACTTCCTTCCCTTTCCTTTCTTATTTTCGGTTTTTGCTCTCTTTTTAAGTGTATAAGTGTTTTGTAAAATGAAAGAAATCTCTCTATGGCAATGGATATGGATGTATTGATATATATATAAAGATAAGGATAAGGCTTGATATTTTTTTTTTTTTTACTTGTACACATGTTTGGTCTATTATCTAAGTGTATGGTGATGATGGAGGACAAGTGGGTTGATTATAGGGTAATAAGTGACCTCAAAACCTAGATTTGCAAAGAAAGCTTCTTATCTTTTCAACTAATGTAATCTAAACCCTCTAACTTTTATTATTAGCAAGGCATATCCCAAATTTAAAATTGTATCCAACTTACATATTCAAAAAATTGTAGATTGTAAAATAATTTAATCATTTGATCAATTGAAGTCCTAACAAAATAATCCACTTCATTCAAATCCAAACTTGTCTTAAGTTTCGACTAACTAATAATCACTTCATGCATACACAACCTTTGACACTCATGCCTACATTCATTAACTACCTCTAACATTAACCACTACAAAGGTGGTGTCCCCTTTTACCTTATGGCCAAAAATAGTATTGAAAGTTAAATCGCTATCCCAAAGAAATTTAAACGAGCATAAAATTTCGGAGTATTACAGGCTCTGTGAAGAGCTACCTTCGTTTTTGATATCTTGAATATCTTCCCTAGTGGGAATTTTTGCATCTTCATTACCAATAATAGGCTTAAGTTTCCCTATGAAGGGGTTCCTATTACCTTCTTTTCTTTCCCTTTATCCTCGGGGAGAGCGCTAGTATTCACAAGTCCCTGCGAAGGGATACTAGACTTGGTACAAGTTACTTCTGTCTCAAGGGCTATATTTTTGCCTCGAAGGTTATCTTGTATATTTTGAATTTGTGTTTCCAAATAGGAAACTTTTATCTCAAGTATTTGGACTTTCGTCCTTAATTGTTCTAGCTTCATCCCTGCTAAGATAATCAAGAAGAAAATTAGTTTTTCCTTTTATGTATTCAATATCAAATTTGAAATATAAAAACCAAATTTGTATCCTAATAATATATCTATTAGTAATAGATGGATCAACATTATTTTTTAGAAAAGCTTTAACGTGAGTATTATCAGTTCTAATAAAAAACTTCTTTGGTAATAAATAATCTTCATATTTTTGAACTCTCCTTTTTATAGCAATGAGTTCTTTCATGTTCGTCTCATATCTTGTTTCAACTTCTTTGAATGTTCCTGATGTATAACCTGCAAGTATCTCAGGACAAGAATAATTCTTTTCACATTTACATTCTTTATGATTCTTTTTAACCTTTAATACTGCTCTCCGGTAATTATCTGAAGCATCAATTTCAAGGATAAAGAAATCTTCTTCTTGTGAAATTATAAGTTTGAGCAATACCTTTAATTCTTCTTTTACCTTCCTTATATTTTCACTATCTTGTTCTTCCCAAGGCCACATAATATTTTTTCTTAACTTTGGAAGAAAATAAATTTTTAATTTGGCACAATTTTCAATGAATCCTTCAGCATAATTTAATATACCAAGGAAGCTTTGTAATTGTTTTTTATCTTTGATTTTTTCAGGAAATTCTTGAAATTTTTCTCCAATATGGGATTGCAATTGCAATTCTCCTTCTTTTATAAATAATGCTAAAAATTCTATTTATGTTCTAGCTATCTCGACTTTCTTTTGAGAAAGTGTAATACCATGTTTTTTCATAATATAACAAAATTTCTAAAGATGTTCAATATGTTCATCAATGTTCTCTGAATGAATAAGTAAATCATCTACGTATGCAATACAAAAATGAGTAATTGGTTTGATTACTTCATCCATTCTTCTTTGGAATATCCGTGGTGCATTTTTCAACCCAAATGACATTACATTCCATTCGTATTGTCCTAAAGGATTGGGGGTACTAAATGCAGTTAATGATTTACTTTCTTCTGTAAGTATAATTTGCCAAAACCCTGACTTACAATCAAATTTTGAAAATATCTTTTTATTCTGTACTTGTTTAATAAGGGTGTCCTTATTTGGCAAGTAGTATCCATCAAATTTGGTAACTTCATTTAATTTTTTGTAATTTATTACCATTCTGGCTTTTCCTCTTTTTATCTCACTATGTTTTCTAACCATAAAGGCTGGACTGCTATGTGGACTTTTACTAGGCCTAAGTAATTTGGCTTCTAACAATTCTTTTATCTGGTCTTTAAATTCCTTTTGATCATCAACACTATATTTCATAGGTTTGACTCTTACTATATTTCCTGAATTGATTAATTCTATTTTTATCTTTACTTTGTTTGTATTCCATTTTTCTAATGGATTTTCAGAATATGTTTTAGAAATTTCTTTTTTAAATTGTTCTAACCTATTTTCTGTTGTCATTTTTAAGACTGTAACTGATTTAAATTTTTCTATACTCCAACATTCACCACGTTGGGTTGAGGAACTCCGATAGTTTATGTCTCTATATGCTATTGTAACAGCCTTATTTATTTTTGGTGTAAATATTTTGTGTGCACAAGGAGTTGTGAACATATATTTATCAATATATTGTGTAAATAGTGCATATTTTAATAGAAAATTTTGTCCTAATAAAATATCACATCCAATTGTGGTTGACATATATATAGTATCAACAAATACTTCTCTAAAGGAAATTAGAAAATGTACTTACATAGCATATTTGTTGTATACAATCTTATTTCCACCTGCTGTTGTAGCAGTGACTATCTTTTTTGTATTATATTTCCAATATTTAGATGGTAGTACATTTGGTAAGCATAAACTTATTGTAATTCCTGTATCTAAGTAAGTATGAAATTTAAATCTACAATAACTTTTTATATTGAGTGTTATTTCAATATATGGACTCATGGGATTAGTACTAATTACTCTTTCCATGAAAACAATGATTTCATATTTTCATCTATTCTTGATATGATGATTGGATTATCATCAACTATTATTTTTAAATATCCTTGGCAGATTTTATAAGAACTATATTTCTCAAGAAAGTTCATTCCTAGAAGAATAGGTGAACGATCAACTCCATACAATTCATCCTTATATAGAATTATTTCTTTAGTATATTCTTTCTGATCTTCCCCCTATAAATTTGAGAGGGAACTTTACATATTTTCTTATTTCAAGATTATTTCTAAATAATCCTTAAATACATATGGTTCTGGTATTTTCAAAGTCTATTAAATGGCTAACAAATTTAGCATTAACATGACTTTTATCTGCTCCAGTATCTATGAGGACAAGAAAATTCTTCTTATATCCTTCTTGATTTACATATCTTGTCTTAATGTAATATTGCGAACTTGATGGTTCAGCAATACTTAAATTTTTAAGTTTGCTTATCCTAGAATCTTGTCTAGAGGGGAATCTTACAATAAGATTATCCCCTTCTAGGCTGACACTATTTCTTCTTATTAGTTTTCCTCCAGAATTAATTTCTCTAGTTTGCTTGTGGAAATCAAGCATTATTTGTTCTGGTATAGTGACTTCATGTTCTTAGTATTTCCTAGGATGTATTTATTGTGCTAATTCCTCAAAATCTTTATGTATGATAATATTATCAGTTATTTTTCTTAAATTGTTATGATGGCTTGTACTAAAAGCAAAAATTGATTTTATACTTATACTAATAGCCTTACTTCTTCGTAACATTTTCAAGTTTTCAATTTTATAATATAAATTGAAACTTTGGTCAATATTTTCATCATTTAATGATATTGCAAAATTTGGTTTTACTGTAAATATTATCTTCTGATAGACTAAGTTTCCTAAAACTATTCCTAATAGAGCATCTATAGGATCTTGTAAGATTCTGTTGTCCATACTAAATATTTCTATTGGCATATTCATATCTTCTCTAAAAAATCCTTTTACCATTATCTGGACCCCTCTTATTTCAATACATTTCAATTTGTTTCTTACATTCTCTAGAATTTTGGATAACTTTTGTTTTACCCATTCTTTTGTGATTATAGGAATTCTTGCTTTTCCTATAGTATTTTCTATATTGATAGACATTTCTTTTTAATTCATACTTACAATTGTTTTATTTACTCTTGGTAATATTCCTAAGAATCCTTGATGGAATACATCTTTTTCTTATAGGTCTAATATTTTCTTAGTGATTTCTGTGTATTTTTTAATATTAAAGGTAATTTCTTGATTTATACCTTCTATAGAGTCTTTAACTTCTTCAATTGTTTCTATTTCTATTTCTAATTGTTGTATCTCCTGATTCATATATATTATCTCCTCATAATCTTCATCTAATGAGGATGTATTTAATTCATAAATGCTACTGTATTCACTACTTAGATCTTCAAAATATTCAATTTGTTTTATATCACTATCATCTTGAAATTTTTTATAAATTCTAAGAGTTTTTATATTCTATCTATTTTTCTTTTTAGGACATTGAGGGGTAATGTGTCCTTCTTCATTACAAATAAAATATCTACATTTTTTAATATTTTTTGGTTTATGCTTTTTATTCCCATTTCTTTTCTTGAAATATTTTTTTTGTAGTTTAAAATTCCTCTTCTTCAATTTTTTATAGTTTTTGAATTTTCTTTTATATTTCTTATATGATTTATATTTCTTCTTATGGCATCCAAATTATTCAGCTTGACCTATATCTTTGTAACAACATAAGGAATTCTTTCTTATTTTATATGCTTTCTTACTTTCAAGAGTTTCTTTACACCACATGCCAATCATTCTTTTTGTAAATTCAATTCTACTTCCAAAACTATCTATTTTTACTCCTTCCTCTTCTCCTAGAAGTAATAATTTTTCATATTCTTTTAATAACTTAATTCCCTATGGGAATGGTAACTTAGTAAAATAAGACCTTAGTATAGGTTTATTTTCTTGATAATCTCCTTGGTTTAATATATAGTATAATTCTTCAAATTTACATGTGTATCTTTCTAATTCACACATATTACATATCTTTAAATTTTTCATTGCAATCATTCCTTCATTATATTCATCTTGTTTTCTTTCTTCTTCATTAGAAGCATATCTATCTCCTAAGAATTCTGTTCTTAAAATTTTTTCAAACCTTTTTAATATCTTCTATATATTTTGATCATTTAAAGTATTCCTATTGTCTAATACTTCGGTTCTATTATCTCCATACTTTATTCTTCCTTTTATAGATTCTGGTAACTTTCTCCACTATTCAAAAACAATTTCTCTGAATGTACGTTCTATAAATCCAAAAGCTGTATATGTTTTCTATTTATTAAATTGTATTGCTAAATCTGTACTTTTCATCCAAGTTTCTATAGCTTTATTTTTATCTACACAGTCTAGATCTAACCATACTCCTGTTGTGTGGATTGGTTCATTATAGGATTTTATTGGATTTATTTCTTTTATGGATTGTTTTCTTATATTTCCAGTGTACCTTTTTTGTGTTTTCTTATATTGATTAATACAATTCTTAAGTAGAATTGTAGTACCATAAGGATAATAATATTCTTCATCACTACTGAATTTTATTTTTATATTTCGACTTGATGATGGATTAGTATTCATCTTTGTATTTTCCATTTTTTCAGTTAATTCTTCTAACTGTTTTTTATATTCATCATATTCTTCACCAGTAGATTCTAAGAATTTTTTTTTCTATTTCTTCTACATCTGTAATCATATAATGTTTTTCTTCATGTCTTTTCCCTTTATTATTTTCCTTTTGAGTTATTCTAAAATCTTGAGGTGGATTAATAATAATCTAATCTTTTCCTTTAAGATTCTTATCTAAAAGAGCATTTCCTACTTGTAGATTATGTTCTAAATTTTCTAGTCTTTTATGTATATCCTCAAAACTTTCATTTGTAGTATTTTTTGGTAAATAGGGATAACTAGGCTTTTTATGTTTTTCGACTTTTTTCAAAATTTTTCAATTATATTTTCTTCATTTACTATGTTCATCATAATTTTTGGTTCGTAACATGGCTCTGATACCATTTCATCGAAGTGTACAGCGGAGGGGTTAAGATTTTTGAGCCAATTAAAATTTTTATAAGTTTTTAAAATGTCAAAATAGAATTTATAAAATTCATTATCTTTTGTTAAGACTTTTTCTTCAATAATTATATTTAATTTTTTAATTCTTCTTTCCAGGTTAAGAATTATTTTATGTATATTATTTTTTGTTTTGATTGCTCCTTTATCTATATAAATATTTTTATGTTTTAATTTTGGATCTAAATATTCGGTAAAGAAACTTTTTAGATCTTCTTTTGAATAATTTAATTCATTATTTGTTGCATTTCTTAGATCAATAAAATTTTGTATAATATTTGGGTTTAAATTTATTAAAGATTTATAATCTATGTTTCTCTGAGGACCTAATTGAAGGTTTTTATACATTGTAATGGCTTTGGTTGCAAATTCTTTATGAAGTATATTTATGGAAAGATTATTGTTTAAATGCTATTCTTCAAATGATTATATTTTTTGGTCTAACCTTACAAACTACTCTTATATTTAGGCTATATGTAGGTATTTCCTCAATGTTTATTCCAGATGTTTCAAATGATTCTCAGCTTGAAGTCTTTTGACGAACATATCAATAATATATAATTCCATTGTCTTGACTATATAAATCGCGAACATCTTGTTGATAAGCCTTTGATAGGTTGATTCAGCATTTTTTAAACAAAAGGGCATTACCTCCAAAAAGGCAGTATGCTCTTTATTAGGCTCCTACTAAGAATTTGATTATGTCCAGAGTGTGCATTTTTTAAACTTAGTAGTTCATGCCCTGCAGTTATATCCATCAACTAATCAATTCTAGGGAGTGGAAAACTGTATTTGGGGAAAGTCTTGTTCAAGTTTGTGAAATCTTGGCATGTTCTCCGCTTCCCATTGGTTTTTGGAACTAAAATTGAGTCTTAGACTTACGGTGGGGTTTGATCTTCACGGATAGAGCCATTTTCCAACAACTTGTCAACTTCGCTTTTTAAAGCTTCATATTTTTCTGAGCTTATTGGTCGTCTTGCATTTTAAGCCTCATTTTGGTATCAATTCTAAGTACATGACATGCCACTTTCAAATCAATCCCAATCATGCAAGCATGCTGTTAGCTTTTAGGAAATTTTTGAATAAGCTTTTTATTGGTTCGGTCAGATCTGTGCCAGCTTTCAAGACTTTTATACATCCACTTTATTGCTGGGAAAGCTTTTCAGCTCTTCCGCTGCTTTAGCTTTGGATGTGTAAAGGGACGATTAAATAATCAATTTCAAATTTCGCTTTTTTCGGACTTCCAATTTCAACCATCATTATTGTGTTTACCATTGTGGTTTGTGGGATTGCCCTTCTTAGAGTACTGAAGTGACATTCTCGCACGATTTCTTAGGTTTTTCTTATGCAAGCCATTCCCATGGGAGTTAGAAATTTTAAGCACAAATGATGAATGGATGTTACTACTTTCATTTGCTTTAGAGCGGCCTTTCCCAGGATCCTATTGTAAGCAGATCAATTGTCAATGATTAAGAAGTTTACATACCTTTGATCATATGTAAGTCCAAACAAGATATTTATTGGGCGGCCGTTTATCTATAAGTATAAGATTAAAATCGTTGTGGGCTATTGTTGCTTATACAAATAAAGCGTCACTGTGAGGGTTAACTACTTCATTTTCATCATCATCAATAACGTCAATTGAAAGAGGTTTAGATTTAGAATTACCTTAAACCAATTAGCTTTCTG
The DNA here is from genome assembly GCF_002742605.1 of Olea europaea var. sylvestris. Taxonomy (NCBI): domain Eukaryota; kingdom Viridiplantae; phylum Streptophyta; class Magnoliopsida; order Lamiales; family Oleaceae; genus Olea; species Olea europaea. The sequence continues at coordinate 138,780 of NW_019267156.1, read as the reverse complement.
ATGCTGGTGTATTTGCAGTTCGAGCACAATTCTTTTGTGCTGATCATCTCCCCTAGTAATGGGTCCACCAATGACAGTATGAATATCTCTAACTGTGGTTAGCAATATGAGATATTTACATTCGCTGGCCTAATGTTCATTTAGACCTAACCCTCGACCTCTTATTTAATTGTTTTGATAGATTGTTTAGTTAGCAGGAGCTTTTTGCATATAAGCCTTTTGATGCCGTTGAAGGGCAATCTTAATTTCTTCTAACACTCCTTGGTTTCATGATCTCTGGTCCGACGCATCCTACTGAACTTTGGTTTGCAAGCTTTCAAGGTTGGAACATTCATTTCCACCACCGCCTTTGAGGAAATAGTAGTAACAAGTTGGATACTTTCTTCATGTTCACAACTTTCTTTACGCTTGTCAAACCATATGCATGGCTAACTTGGTAATTTCTACCCCCAACATCGGGTCTTTTTTCTATTCCTTATAGCTTTCCTAACCGCTCATACTCTGTTTCCTTACTACTTTCAATTACTTCTTCTATGAGGATCTCAGCTTGAATACAGTTGACGAGTTGATGATATGAAGCAAGGTTTTTATTTCGGATACCCATCCAGAAGGGAGTTTATATTTATAGCCCATTCTACAGAGCATCCTTTGTCTTTTTATCCTACATGCTGGCACTCGCAACAAGCTCGATACTAAAGCGAGCGAAGTAAATCTTTAGTAACTCCCTTCTTCCTGCCTTATATCATTTGGCCTAGTGGTGGGGGCTCTCCAACTTTTTTCCAGTAAAGCCTTTAAGAAAGGCTTGTTTCAGCTGTGGCCAGCTTCTGATTGATCATGTGGCAAGCCTACTATACTACCTTTTTACTGAGTCAATTAGTGTTGAATGGAATGCTTTGCATTTTAGTGTTGGGATCGGCTTTTTCAATTTTATTTAGGTCGTATACTTGTTCAAATGAATCGTGTAATAGGTTCATAGTAAAGAGTCAAGAACATTATTGTGGTTCGATCTAGACCATCGATCATGTCCCAATCTGAAATAGTGCTATCTAATTTCTAGAATGAATTTGTACCAAACGATCGCACCAATTCAAAGAAGACACATTGAAATCTATAAATTGGAACCTTCTAATTCCATTTCAAGAAAGTACAAATCAATTCCAAATAATTGATTTATAATTCATTCTTTCTTCAATTCTATCTAAATTATTTTGAAATTATTTTCGAATTTGTGTTCAATATATATTCCTTGTTGGAGCCACATTATTTTCATAAGAATGAATTTTTAAATAGTGTATTGATGAAAAATGTGCAGGTAAAAAATAAGGAAAAATTTTGGATTTGCTTATAATATTATTTTATTGAAGAATGTGTGGTTGCAATGATATCAAATCATTGTTTAAAATGTATTTTTTTGAAATAATGTGAGTCGGACGGGGCTCGATATCATTTGGTCTAAAAGAGTACATTCAAGTTTTAATTTACTCGACTAAATTAATATTATGTTATATGAATTTAGGAATAATCGTTTCATCTTGAAAAGCAGAAGTCCATTTCATCATGTGTACTGCAGGCCCGGTCCTGGGGTGAGGCCAGTGAGGCCTGCGCCTCAGGCCCAAGACCATTAAGGGGCCTATTTTTTGCCCTAAATTTTTTTTTTTTTAAACAATATGAGTCGACCCAAAACTAATTATCCAACAACCTACAATCCATTTATTCTAAAATTCCAACCCAACTCATCTATCTAAATCCAATATCACAACCCATTTACCCAAATTCCAAAAATTTGAAATATGAATTATACGATTTAGGGCTGCTGTTGCTCTTCTCGACATCGACGTGCACCAGTGCTACTGTTCGTCTAAGTGTCTGTGTCTACTCCGTCTGTTCGTCTCACCGTCCGGTCACTCAACTCACCACAGCCCACCTCCGCCCAGGTGATTTATGATCACTATAAGTGATCAAGCTGAATTTGTATAATGGAAGCACATATTTGCTCCGAATCCTTCCCTGTTCCCCCGTCTATCCCCTTTATATTTCTGGTAATATTAAAATGTCTTGAGTGTGAAAATAAATTTCTGCAATGAAGTATAAGATTTTTACGAACTTTGTGTAAAATACCTTAAAAGTTGTATATTGTTCTTTTTTCTATATAATCCAAAAGCTAATCCTCTGGCTTTCTAAGGACTTGGTAAATTTATAGACTGTGCATAAATATTTAAAATCCAAGCATATTCCTGTGATAGTTTGCTTTGAAGGATAGTCAAAATGTGCACATCATGTAATGTTTCTGGTAAGATTTCATTGTCAGACTTGTTGTGATTGTACGGAATATATCTTTCTCTAACATGGTTTGTTTGTGCAGTTTGTATCATTGATAAACCCAGCAACTATTGTAGATATTGAGATCCTGCATGATTGCTATGAATCATTTGCCATGTATTGCTTTGGGAGATATCTCATTGCATGTTTAGGTATGAATATCATTCTTCTCAAAAAATTTGATGTCAGTTTGTCTACATACAATTCACAATTTAGATTTTGATAAGCTCGTCCTTTTCATTTTCCTTTTATAAATATTTTACTTTTTGTTATTCCAAGTTCTTTATTTAAAGTTTTTAGAATGTGAGGGCTCGACATCCATATTTCTTTTTTCTGAAAGAAGGCATTTAATTTTATGTTTGTTGAAATCGTCACAAATCTACAATTCGCTTTATATCTTGAACTTCCAATAGAACTCATGTCTTTTGCAACTAGTTCATTGTATTTTCTCGTGTATTAATGTTCTGAATTTAAGCGGAGAAGAAAGGACAATTGCATTTATGAAGAGGGAAGGACACACAAGTGCGAAAACACCCTTATTAGATCATGGGTCTGAAGGGGGAATTGTAGAGCACCACTTTCCTATGAATCTTATTTTAAAGTCTTGGAAATTGGGTCAATGGGTTTACTAAGTTATCAAGTTCGGTATTGTTCAATACATAAGTTCTCCTCTTCTTAGTATACCTTTTAGCATATGCTATTGTCGACTCTTATCTAACTTTTCATCATACGAAATGAACCACATAAATTTCCATGACAGATGATTTTAAAAGCGGTTACTGCTATATTGGCAGTGATTCTTGAAGCCTTTGGCGTATATTGTGAAGGAGACTTCAAATGAAATAGTGGGTAAGATAGATGTGTATCTCCTAAATATTTGGAATAGTCAATCATCATCTTTTGGATAAGTATGTGATTACTTATTGACTAGAAAAGTGGGAATGCAAAGAATATGTTAGCACTGAACTTACCAAAGAAAATGCATTTACAATGTTTTACTTCTATTATGGACTTTTTATTTTGGAGTATTTTAATTGTCTTGCTTTCTTCTTTCTTAATTTTACCCCCTTAATTTTAGTTGATTTTAAGAGATGTCTCTGTCTCAATTTGTAGGGGCCATTGTGAAAGCACTTGGAGCTATTATTAAAATTTTTAAAATTGCAATCGGCTTACTCCTAGTTCAAAAAATGGGATCATTCTCAACGGTGTAATTCCACAATCTTCATCAAAATTCCACTTCTCAAGTAAGTAATGGCTTGCCCTGACTTGTTATTGAAGATATTGAAAACGTTTGAAGCCTTGTCAGCTTATATAATTGTAGCCTGGTCGGCTTAAATGATTGCTTATTTTATGATGAACAATTGCACAGGCGAACGTATTAACTATATTTGAAACTATAATTGTGAGATGATTGAGATATTGTATAATTGTTTTTTAAGTTAATCATTGGACATTAGATATTCACTCCTATACTATGCCTCCTAAACATGAGCCTGGAGCTCAAAAGAGGAAAAGGAAACGAAATGAAATTGCTTTAATTCAAAGTCAAGCAATGGAAGTACTTCAAAAGCAACAATGTGAATGTGTTGAATGAGGATGAAGTAGAGATTCAACATGCCCATATTAATGAAGTAGATGATAAGGATGAAGAAGTGAGTCAACCTACCGATGTTAACGAAGTAGATGATAAGGAAGAAGAAGTGATGAAACCCACCTCTAATAATGAAGAAGATGATAAGGAAGAAGAGGGTTGCTTTTCTCTAAATTTGGATGATCCCAAGAATCGAAAAATTATTGATCAAAGAACAAGGGATTACTTAGTTGAAAGGGGTCCAAAAGAGTTGATGACATCTCGTTTCCAAAAGATTATACAAATAGACATTTCGATTCTTCACAATATAAGCGATTGCTACCAAATGGAAAAACAGTTGATAGAAGATGGCTAGTATATTCAGTGTCTATAGACAGGATCTTCTGCTTTTGTTGCAAGTTGTTTAAAACACCAATAAATGTGACCAAAGTTGGCCAACTAGGTAATGATAGATTCAAAGATAGGCATAATTTGCATCGGTCTATTAAAAGTCATGAAGAAAATGAGGAGCATTTACGTTGCATGACTAGTTGGATTGAATTGGAAAATAGGTTTCGATCAAAAACTACAATTGATAAAAGCGTTGAATTGTTGATTGATGCTGAAAGATAATATTGGAGACATGTATTAACAAAGATAATCGCTATTGTGAAAAGACTTGCGAAAAACACATTGCCATTTCGAGGAGATAATGAGATGCTACATGTTGAGAACAATGGCCCATTTTTGCAAATGGTGGAAATAGTTAGTGAATTTGATCCAGTAATGCAAGAGGACCTTCGGTGGGCTAAAGTAAGAGAGATTCAATATACGTATCTTGGCAAAAAAATTCAAAATGAGTTGATACAATTGTTGGCTAATCAGGTGAGAAGTTCAATTGTCAAGAAAGTTAAACATGCAAAATATTTTGCAGTTATACTTGATTGTACTCCAGATGCAAGTCACAAGGAGCAAGTGTCTTTAATTGTACAATTTGTAGATGATTCGGCAAACTTACCTACAGTTGAAGAACATTAGCTAGAAATTTTGAAGGTAGGTGACACAACAGGGCTTGGACTTGCAACCGAGCTTCAAAAGGTTTTGATAAAAATTGATCTCGATGTTGATGATATTAGATGACAAGGGTATGACAACGGATCTAACATGAGCGAGAAGCACAAAGATGTGCAAAGAAGAGTCCATGAAATGAATCCCCGAGCTTTCTATACTCCATGTGGCGCTCATAGTCTGAATCTAGCAGTATGTGATATGGTGAACTGTTGTTCCAAAACTGTATCCTTCTTCGGAGTGATACAACACATCTACACATTATTTCCTCTTCTACCAATCGATGAAAAATTTTCAAAGATAATGTACAAGGGTTGACAATGAAGCCATTGTTACAAACACGTTGGGAAAGTCATGTTGAAAATGTGAAGCCTATAATGGAGCAAACTGCACAGATAAGAGATGTATTACTTGATTTGGCAAAAAGTAATGAAGATCCTAAAGTGAAGAGTGAAGTCGAGTCGTTAGCGACACATGAACTTCAAAATTTTGAGTTTTTGCTTGGCATGATAATCTGGTACAGATTGTTGCATGCTGTCAATATTGTGAGTAAATTTCTTCAAACTGAATTCATGGATATTGATCATGATATCGACCTCTTGCAAGGACTTGTTTCATTTCTTGAAGAATACAGAGAAATTGGATTTGCTATTGCCAAAGATGAAGCGACAAAAAAGGCAAGCGAATTGGGAATTGAAGCTGTATTTACAGAAAATCAAATAATTCGAAGAAAAAAACAATTTGATGAAAACGGTAGTGATGAGGTAAAGCAATCAATAGAAGAATCTTTTAGAGTTGAGTACTTTATTTTTATAATTGATCAATCTCTATCTTCTCTGAGGACCTGATTTGAATAATTCAAACAATATGATGACACATTTGGATTTTTGTTTAATTTGAAGAGGTTAAGGGGTGCAACTTTTTCAAATTTGTTGAACTCTTGTTTGAATCTTGAGAAATATCTTCAACATGATGGGCATTCGAGCATCAGTGGGGATGATTTATATTCGGATTTACAAGTCTTGAGGTGTTATATACCAAGTAAAGCAATAAGAGCAACTGAAGTGCTACAATATTTGAAGATATTGGATGTTTGTTTTCCAAATGCTTAAATTGCTTACCAAATTTTGTTAACCATACAGGTTACAGTTGCATCTGCGGAAAGAAGTTTCTCGAAATTAAAGTTGATTAAGACCTATCTCCGATCAATTATGTAGCCACACTGGGACTGAGACACGGCCCGAACTCCCGCGGGGGGCAGCACTCGCAAGAAAGATTAAACAGGTTGGCTATGTTATCAATAGAAAAAGAAATGGTTGAGCGGCTGAGTTATTCAAATTTGATTGATGTTTTTACCTCTAAAATAGCAAGACGAATAGTATTTAACTAATTGTTTGAAATTTTTGGTTTGATGGTTTATAATATAAATCGTTTCTATGATATATTTCGTTGTTGTTTTAATGTTAGTTTTTTAAGTTAGCAATGAGTCGCATAATACACCTTTGAATTTTCTCATTCGGGGGCCTAATTTTCATCGTTCGCCTCAGAGCTCATCAAACACAGAACCGGCTCTGCATGTTAGCACCAATTAAGAGATGAAATCTATCTTAAAAGGAATTTCAATCTCTTATCTCACTTCATTTTTCTCTTCTTAATTTTTGCATTTTCTATATTTCAATAATTAATGATTTGATCATATTTGCATGCACATATTTTTGTTAATGGAATATAATTTATGCACCATTTTTTTTTTTCCCAAAACATGGCTAGGAATAAAAATTTATTTTAAAAGCTTATAGAAGCTGATTATGGAGAGGTTCTCATTGGAGACTCCGGCAGAGCTAGAAACCAGTGAGCTGACGAAGCCACCAGTGTTGGTTCTGCCGAAATTTACAAGTTGGGCAATCGCTCAGGTGGCTTGTTCTTGGTTTTTGCTATGAAAATTCTGAATAATGAATGGACTCTCAAAGTGGCTTTGCATAAATACATGCTTTTAAGAAAATTTGAGATTCTAGACCAATTTCTTCATAAGAATCTATCAAAACTTTAAGGTGGCATTTTTGGGCAGTAAACGGTGGTGACTTGTGGGCGAAGAAGTGTGAGCCTATGAGAAGAGAGAGAGTAATGAGATGTCAAGTTTCTTTTAGGGATTTTATTAGACGAAGCTTGTATTTGACGAGGCCTGCTACATATGATGCAAAAGATTTTCTTGAATTCATATAGAAAGTTGAGAGAGATGAGGTAGGTTTTATGTAATATTATTCTTTGGTCAATTAATTTTCAAGAAATCTCAATTGGGTAGTCTAACTTTTATTTGTTAATCGTCAGTCAATCTATAGTTCGATCCTAAAGTTAAGGTTGTGATCTTTTCATGGACTTTAAAAATTGATGACAACATGGAGCAACTAGATGGAAGCTGACTGAATAACAATTTGTTGATGTAAATAGAGCAAGAGATTTTTGAAAAATTTTTAAATGAGGCAATCTTACAATACTTTCAAAATATGAGACCCCAACAAATGCAGTTGTCTGAGTTTACAGTTACGGAGTGAGATTGTATCACGCATTTTTCTTATTATTTTGGGTTGTATTGAATTATATTTTTAAATTTTAGTATTTTCACATATTGATTGAAGATTTTTTAATATTATTTATTTAAATATTAAAAAACAATCTTGTTATTGCAACCATCGATAGTCAATGGTCAACGATCAATGGCCTCTCTAACTCACCAAAGTTCCTGAATCCACCACATTTGAAGATGCTCGAGCTTAAAAAATTTAGAGTATTGTAGATGTAGCATTTAAAACTAAATTTAGCGAAATGAAGAAGACGTCACCACTTTGTTAAATTCTAGGTTTGGAAAGCAACTTTTTAATTAGCTTTGGTTCACTTGCGAAGAATGGTTTTGATTTATATCATGCAGAAGAAATTCAATTTAATTGAAAAAGTAGTTCAAGCACCAATAACTTATCTCCATTAGAACTTGATGTTATTAAATCACAATCTTATTTCGAGCGTGTTCCTCTAAGTACAAATAGTTTTCCTAAAAACCATCTTGATGATTCTCAAATATTCCCAACTTTAAGAATAGCGTCCAAGCTTCAGAAAACGGTTGAAATTCTCTTCCAAATGGTATTCTCAGCAGCTAGGTATTGATTTTGTAGAGACAATTGCTCCAGTCGCAAAAAACGGAGTCAATCCGTACTTTCTTGGCATTAGCATCTCATTTGAGCTGAACTTTGTCAACTTGATGTAAAATCAGCATTTATAAATGGAGAAATTCAAGAAGTGTATGTTGAACAACTTCAAGGGTTTAAAATCAAAGGCAAAGAAAAGTCTATCATCTCTAGTAGAGATTATATGGATTGAAACAAGCTCCTCGGATATGGAATAACAAAATTAACATATATTTCATACAAGCGGCTTCAATCACTGATAAGTGATCTATTTTATGTGAAGCATATTGAAAACCATTTTCTTATAGTATGCCTTTACATTGATGATATCGTACCTACTACATCTAAAACTGAAGCATAGTGGAAGAATTCAAGGACAAAATGATGAAAGATTTTGAAATGTTTGACATGGGCCTCATGAAATATTTTCTCAAAATTGAAGCAATGCAAAGATAATAAAGAATATTTTTCTTTCTAGAGAAGTACATTGATGATCGCATTGAATGAAAAATTGCATGTATGTGATGATCCATTCGAGGATAATTCTGGCTGTTTCACGGGGCTTGCACAGGCCAGACACATGTTGAGGTGGGTGATTATTTAAAAAATAATTATTATTATTATAATTATAATAATAATAAAATTCACCTACCCCTTGCATGTGAGTGGCCTGCACATGCTCTATTACAACTAGCTCGGTCATTCCATTTGAAAGCTAGACTATACCCAATGTACTATCTTGGTTCACAAATAAAATAAATTTAATTAAAAATATTTAATTTATTTTTAACAGAAATACGTAGTGGCGTGAGCCTAGTCTGACACGCTCCCGTTCCCCAGCATGAGCATGAGCATGAGCATGAGCATGAGCCCACCAGCCGTTGGCATTTCTCTCGAGAAGGCTTTAAAGGAACCACTAAAGACTAATGGTACCCCTCTTGCGGCCCAACCCCTCTCTCAAACTTCGGCTGTGTCAAGTGAACAACTGTCTTTGCATTTTCTAACATGTGACAAACGACTCTTCATTTTCCACAGTTTCCAAGTATAATATTTCAATTTTATCCAAGTTTCAAATGACTTACTTTTGGTCTTACTTTATCAATAACCCAAACTTGGTTTTAGGAAACTAAATATAACACGATTATATAGTTGTAAAATAGAACACAATCGACCTAAGAACTTTCATGACTAATGTGCACTGCTTAAATAATTGGTCAAATCATCTTCATTTAACCAACATCCAACACGGCTCTAATTATTTTGAGTGCAACTATCATACCTACAAGGGCTAAGTATTTGCTATTAATTTTATTTTAATTATCTTTAATCTAATTTAAGGTGGAAACCAATTTATAATTCATGAGTTTATTCTTTAACTAAATTATACACCCCCCATCTCATAACAAAACATTTGTTTGTCTACATCTACATCTACAATGTATTAAAGGAGAGGATTAAAAAGAAACTTTTGAATACCCAATTTACCCCTACGTATTTCGCTATATACCTAATATACCCTTATTTAATTTTTATTTTTGTTAATAATTAATTGATAACGTTAATTTCTTATATATATTTAGTATATGCCCAATATACCCTTCTTTATTTTTAGTTTTGTTAATAATTAATTAATAACATTAATTCAATTTATTCAACATGAATACTAATATACCCTTATTTAATATCCTTACCTATTTAGCTATATACCTAATATACCCTTATTTAATTTTAGTTTACTAATAATTAATTAATAAAATTTCTTACATATTTAGCTATATGCTCAATATACCATTATTTAATTTTAGTTTTGTTAATAATTAATTAATAATATTAATTCAATTTATTCAACATGAAATTAAAAAAAAAAATCAATTTCTTTTCCATTTGTCAATAATTCCCTAAATTAAACTTATTAACATTAAATTGATATTTATTAACAGCTTTTATTATAAAAGTATCACTTAAATTTCTCTCCTCGATTGAATTAGTCAGTTTAAAAAATAAAATTCATTTTCTATTATTTAAATGATTGTTTCATTTGGTTGTTTCATACATACCCTAACAACTAAATAATATGTTTAATGTAATAAAATTAATGCATACAGAATGTTACTATATAATTTAATAAAATTTCATTTTATACTGTATTTACCCTTATTTAAAAGTTGTTTTAATTGATAGTTACATTTGAATCCCTATGTTACCTAAGTTTATAGATAACATGGGAATATCAAATGATAGGATAATTATATTCCCGCTAAAATTTTTATTAACTGCACAACATTATAATTGCTGTAAATATTTAAAATCTTTGCTCATTTTCACACTTAAGTCATCAATTGTTTTTTTGATATATTCTTATCACTATATAAAAGTAAATTAATTAATAATTAATGTAAGTAAATGAGATGGGAGATGATGACACGGTGTAATAATCGTAATTAATATCATTATAGCTATAAAAACCAACATTTCTGATTCTAGAACTATTGTCAATGAAAGTAATTTGTTGTAGGCTAAAGGTAAGAATTGTTGAAAATGGAAGCAATTTGTTCTAGGCTAGAGCTTTTTAAAACTCAAAAATAGCTTAGATGATGCTTATGTATGTGATTGTATATGTGTTGGGCATTAGAGTTTTGGAGAAGTCGATTTGCTTGAGACAAATTCTAACAAGAAAAACTATGGTTATTTTCGTAGTTTGGCGAAATTCTTGATTATGATAAAAAGATAGTGTATTTCTTTTTGTAACGTCCATCTAAATGATGAACATGAGCTACTTATAAGTTGATGAGTGTTGTGGACCTTTTTTATTTATTTATTTTGCAATTAGTTAAGCTTTGTTCACATTTCAATTTAATTCCTAATATCATGGATTTAATTGTATATAATTGCTATTTCAGATTTATCTATTACCAATATCATTTTAATTGCATATATACATTTGTTTGAGGCATCCTAAGCATGTGATCGACCGACAGTACTATTGTCTCGTTATATTCATGCAAAGATGCATTATTATTATTATTATTATTTATATTTATGAAGTTGTAGAGCCATCTTTAACTAGGCATCTATATGCCAGATCTCTTTACACCGTTGGACTCGTCTTTGGCTTAACGATTTATATTTCTAATTTTATGATTTTTATTTATTTGTTTTAATATTTATTAAACTATGATTTAATAATTACTTTTAGGAGAGATGCGGGAACATTGGCATAAGTGTAATAATATTGAACTTTGGCAATTAGAATTTTGTTGAAACATAAGTAGAAGCCACTTGTTTTTCATATTTACCCAATTTTTAGTATTAAACAAATTTTGAAATGTTAATTATAATTAGCATAAGTTGCTGCATCATATTGATACCTGAGCACAATCACCTTTTAATAAAGACATGTTTTGTATAGAATTAGCTCTTATTAGGCTCTTGACCCACTTACTATATCCGAATAGATCTCAATGTAATATTAATATCAATAATCAAATGGTCAGTATGACATCGACTCTAGCGAGTGGACCAGCCTCTTGTGACCACTAGAAGTCCATCTCCTAGTTGCCCCTATGATCACCCGAGAAGTATCCCACCCGATAGTGCCAATAATTATGTCACAAGGGTACAATTGAGTGACCCATCCTCCCGTGATCACCGAAGGCCCATCTCCTATCCACCTTTGTAATCGCCAGGAACTCTCACCCTTTGTGCCAAAACATATCACATAAGGATACTTACATGCCTCAGTACCCTAGTAGTGGTTAGTAAAATATTTTAGCCAGAAAAATCAAGTTTGCAATCATGTTGTACATGCTAGATTTTCAACCATGGACGTATGTCATACATGCACATGAAAATGCTGTTGAATAACATACTCATTCAAAATCGAGGTCAACATGTTCTGAAACTATATACTCAATTATCATAACCAAAACATTATATCCAATGAGCTCATTATCAAAGTTGTGTAAATATTCCAACATTATTATACCATGAATTCTATGTTCTTGCATTGTAGTTGCGAATGGATTTACTTAATTTTTGCCCTTGTGTGTGCGCGGCTCTATGAAGTGTTGATCAATTCATTTTTCACTTAAAGTTGAAAAACCACATGTATTACCACTAATTATTAAACACGATCCTCAATTTGACAACCTTAACACACACAAAATCATGTAATACGTCTATTCATGTCAAAATAATTTAGATGTTATTATCATTTCAAGTTACCAATTGCATTGCAAAATAGTCCCATTAAATGTCAATGTCATCTAGTTGGTGTTAACAAACTAGCACTCCTTAAAATCTATTTTCAGGTCTAAGAGATAACTAATGAACATGTAAAGGCTGAAACTAAGTTAAATACGCAAATGGACAGAATCTGTTTTCAAGTTTCCATCACTGTCCAATTATTTTTTTGAATCTCTTTTCACACCCTTAACCATATTCATTAGTTCCCAAATTTTTACCACACTTATATAACATGTATATAGAGGGAATCATGCCCTAAAATTGCCACAAGTGAAGGGTCTAAAGCTTCAAAGGCAATTCCTTTTACAGAACACCAAATCAGACAATTTCCCTATGACTATTTTCTATTTTCATTGTAGTTGCATGCCACCAATCAGATTCTAGGCTATTAGAAATCATTTCTATCCTTCTAACTCTCATATAAAAAACATTCATATACATAGATACAAGATATATTCTAAGTATTATCCAAAATCAAAGTTATCCAAATTCAGCAATCATCACATCTCTGTCCATGTTGATTTCTTTCAAGTTCTTGTAATTAATTACCCCTCTTTTGCCATCATAAAATTATCAATAGCATTCCCATCTAATCTCAAGTCAGTTCAGAGTTTCCATAGAAAAGAATAAAGAAAAACTTCAAAATCTTGAGTTTAACACACCTGCTCAAACTGTTTATTCTAGCTTTTTGTTTTCTATTTTTCTTTGCTACCTTTGCTTTTCCTTTCACTTGGAATAAGATGGAGATGATTTGAAGGATAATCTCTTATTTAGGAGGAAGACGGGACTGAGTTGTGAGTGATACTTAAGAGAGAAGCTATTGGTAATTAAATGACAAGTATTCCCAAGCATGACGTGTTTAAGCATGAGGTGGTCTCTCGTGGTTAAATCTAATCTTGTACCTATCCTTGGAGGATTTGTATGTAACTAAGGGGGTAATATACTACGTATATGAAGTCTTAAATAAGTTGTAGGTGTGATTAATGCTTAAGAGTGAAGGAATTGACCAATACAAAAACAAATCAATAGGCATGAGGTGCACTAAGCATGAGGTGTTCCTTATAGTAAAAATTTGATTTTACGTTTATCCTTGCAGGTATCATTCAAGTGTCCTTGGATTATTTTAATATGTTTACAATCCATTTTACTAGTCCTAAGATCCCAAAATATTTTATAATGCCAATTCCTTAACTGTTCATTTCATTACTTATCTGATTGACACCAGATTCTCGATCGATTTCAATAATTCGCACCTCAATATTTATAACATCGTATAAAACTTATATTATTGCATTGTGATCATGTCACTTCATGCTTCATGTTTCAAATATGTTAATTACCTATCTAGGGTTTAGGGTGACCTTGATAAACAAAATGAAAAGTTTGAAACTTTTTCAATACTAATTTCAGCCTTTTTAAGATTCTCATTGCTTAACAAGTCAATCTCCAACATCTCGATTAATCTAATTTTCTATCATAACTCAATGTAAAATTCACTACCTAGGTCGAGGAGTAAGAGACAGACACCGTATAAAAATCTTAAAACCTCAACAATAAATTAATGCAAATGACATTGTAAATAGAATGAAATGCATGAATCATATTGGCCAAAGGTGTAATGTGAAGTTCATGTTATTACGATTTGCAATGCAAAATTCCAAAAGAGGACAACTTACTTTTAGACATGGGATTCATTATCGAAAAAGCATTATCCTAAGACTCTTACTTAGATAGATAACATGAAAAGGATTCATTACACTTCATCTATTGAAAGCCTCATGTATGCTGTGGTTCATATTAGATCGGATATATGTTATGATGTAGGTATTGTTAGTCGATATTATAGTCACTATTAGTCTAATTCGGGACAAAAGCACTCAACAGCAATAAAGCATTATCTCAAGTATCTTAGAAGAACAACAAATTATATGATTTTCTATTGAGGATGTGATACGGTTCCAGTTGGATATACTAATTTAAACTTCCAATCTGATCGAAACTCCAGAAGGTTGACAACATGATCGATAATTACACTAGAAAGTAGAGCATTAGTATAAAGGATTATCAAACAACCATGTATTGATAATTCCACCATATAGACGTAATAGTAACCACTTGTAAAGCTGTTAAAGAAGTTTTATGATTTTGGAAATTTCTTATGGACCTTGATGTGGCACGTTCGGCGCTAGAACCCATGAAACTTTATTTTAATAACACTAGTACATATGCTAAAGATTGTAGAATTAATCAATGGAAGGTGCATCAAGAGAAAGTTCCAGCTTATTAGAGAATTTGTTCATTAATGAGACGTAATGGTTAGCAAGATTCACCAGCAAATAATCTTACGAATTTGTTCACTAAGAGCTTATCAGTTAAAGTTTTTGATGAGTGAGAATGTGTATTCTTGATATGTCACATTTACTCTAAAGGACAAGTGGGAGATTGTTTGTTTAAAAATCTTAGAGTAGTATTTTGTAAATGACATTATAATTGATTTTGATTTTGATTTTATCATTTAATTGTGTATTTAATTTGAGTTGCTAATCTAAGTTTTCATGACCATGCTAAATATTATAAATTGTATACTGTATGGATCTAGTATAGTAAGATATAATTAGTGATGTGACCAAAACATATCATCTGTAATCGATAGATAAAGTTGGACATTTTATGTTGATAAGATTGTATGGTTCTTATTCAGATTTGTCAAGATCCTAGAAATAAGGATAATGATGTACTCGGAGCACATTGAATAGGATCGAATAGATGACTAATTCGTGAGCATTAGGAATAAAACTCTACTTTTTCTTCAAGCTAGTCACCTAAATCTTGAGAGCATAATGTACATTTAGTTTCTAGCTCCAAATTTTTGAAGTGCAATGAGTAAAATCTCGATTGTATGATCAATCTCGGTGCTTTGGTAATTGGAAAGAAATAAATTCAGATCATACACTTGCAATAAATGAATATAGTAATATTCATTGAGACGATTGTTACTCCAAGGAATTTTCTAGTGGACAAAAGAGACTCAAAAGGCTATACATGGTCATAAGGCAAATCAATCATTATCGTCTCCAATATATTAACTGTCAAACGGGGATTGACTTGTGGCATGATGACAGTGAATATCATTATAGGATTATGGCTAACATTATCAAGTTGCACCATGCACAGAGTCACACATTGCATGCACCTTGTTGCAAGACAAATGTTCTTCTGGCATGATTGCTGGATGAGTGGTATTACACTGGCATCCCTATTCTCGCACAGGCAACACATATCTGCTTGGTGCAAGATTTTTTTGATGACATTGGGTTGGATTTTGGATAATTATTACAGGCTCTTACTCCTCACATGGCAAAGTAAATAGGCATGATACCTTTATATGCAGATGCCTCAAACAATATTGTTTGGAAGATTGCATCGGATGGTAACTTTGCTACCAATTCAGCATGGCAACTAATCTGTTCGGTTAGCCAGTCTCAGGACTCGTATGGATTACTATGGAACCCCATTTTGCCAACCTTTATTTCATTATTCTACTAGAGATTAAGGCAAGTCTCATTCCTGTAGATGTAGTTATTCAGAGGAGGATTGAGTGTTAGTTGGCTTCTCAATGTCAATGCTACGAGATTAAGACATTCACTGGTAGTAGCATTTTCGATCAGGTATGACAGCACTTAGGGGATATTTTTCAGATACTTATAAGATCAAAAGAGGGGGTTAGACAAAGGTTCCAAAGATGGAGAAATTCTAGCAGTGTGCACATATTCGTAATATCATTCCTCTACTGATATTCTGATTTTTATGGACTGAGAGGAATGATGAAAAGACCTAATCTCCTTTGACAGGGACATGGTTTTCCACGTCTATAGAGAGAAAAATTGATTACAAACTCGCTTGCTTCAAAGGTTAGGATCACCGGAGCTATCAGGAGTATGTATCATCCGATCTACCATGACAGATTAGGACACTGGTACAGATCAACAGACATGGACTTGCCAACTTTAGAGGTTTCTAGCTTAGGTTCCATTTTTTGCATTAATTTAATTGTAAAGGAAAGTGGCACTTCCCTATTTATTAACTTAATTTCTTTTTCAGTCACTTGTTGCATTGTTGCTTTTTTGAAGGTCAAGTTTATGTCCCACTCCTTCCCTGTATTCTTCACTTTTATTATATAATATGGTTGGAGAACCCTTAACACCTATCGACCTTTCTCGGTGAACTCTAAAAAGTCACTAAGAATGTGTGGATATCTTTATTAAAAAAGGGGCACATTTTTTAAGGTCAAAGAATTTTGTACATTTAACAAGGCATCCAAAAGAGATAAAAGGAAAAAGGCTAAGGGAAAAGAAGGTAGCTTGATTGGTGAGGAGTGACATTCGAAGCATGTTTCTAGGATAAAATCCTTAATATATTATAGGCGAATTTTAAGTTAGTATTTACATTTCCTTTTTTCGAGTTGAATGGTCCTTTCTATATATAATTTATTTATCTCAAAGGAAATTAATTTCTCTTGAGATTTAGAGAAAAAGAACAGCTAATTCATCAAGGTTGAAGTAGTGTAAATATAAGACAAAAAGAGTTGTTGAAGGAATGTGTAATTAATAGTTTATTTCAACGTTAAATTCATTTTCAACTTCTCGATTGTGCACACATTTTAATTAAAAGAACGGGTAGGAGTTTGTTACAGGATATAACAATAAATTTGTAGGATCATGTATAGGCTTAATTGTAGGGATTGGCTTAATTATAGGGATTCCTAATTAACATACCTTCCTAATATAGACTTCTTAATCTCCTTTGTGTGTGTGTGTGTGTATTTTCCTATGATTAATATTAAGAAAATATTTTCTCTCTTAATATCATGGTATCAGAGCAAGAAATTAACTTACTCGATTTTTGTTCATCTTAGTAGGCGATTGACGATCGTACCTCAAGCGGCGTCAACGATGTCCAATTGTCAATTTTTCTTTTAGTTTCTCTTCGTATTTCGCCGACGTTATTTGTAATATAAAAATCCACCGATAATTCTTTGGTGGCCGAAATCTTGTTCGCAGTTTCTGGTTGGTATCTGGTCGAGACTCTGCATGGTGGATGAAGCTTGATTGGATCGATCTGAGTGGTGGAAAATTAGCCACCATCTTCTTCATTGGTCGAAGGGTCGTTCACGAGTCCACCGCGAGTGTGGAGTTAATTTGGGTTCTTTTTTAGAATTAGGTTATTTGTGTTGGGCTACTTTTTTAAGTGTTGGGCTTTGGTTATCTTGGGGAATTGGTTTTGGGCTGGGCTCGTATTATAAGGCTGCTGTTGGGTAGATTCTAAAGGGTAATTATTTTCAGTTGGGCTGATTAAGTTTGGGCTACTATTATTTGTGATCCTTTTCTTTTTGGCTACTTCTTTGATTTGTTATTTGGATCTTGTATTTTGTTCCTATGGCTGACAAGCAAAAGAATTTAGTTGTGTTGATGTCATTCCAGTGATGTCCAAAATCACGGAGCATAAGTTGGTTGGTTCAAGTTATTTATATTGGTGTAAGACGATTTGGATTTTTCTGCAGAGTATTTTCATGGACAATCATCTTATTGAAGATCGATCAACGGATAATACTAGCCAAACATAGATAAGAGATGATACTCGATTTTTCTTTCAAATCCGAAATTCCATTTGACACAGAGATTGTCCGTCTGATTAATCACTGTGAGTATGTTAAGGAATTGATGGAATATTTAGAATTTTTATATTCTAAAAAATGGAATGTGTCACGTATTTAGGAAGTCTGTAAGGGTTTTTACTGTGCTGAACAGCAAGATCAATCTCTTTAAGCTTATTTTTATGAATTTCAAAAGGACCTATAAAGAACTGAATGTCTTGCTACCTTTTAGTCTTGATGTGGAAGTTTAGCATGCTCAGTGCGAGCATATGGCTGTAATGAGTTTTCTAGCTAGTCTTAATTCCCGGTTTGAGACTGCTAAATCCCATATTCTCTCCAATGCTGAGATTTCATATGTGGAAGAGACATTTACTAGAGTACTTTGCATAGATACTAGTGCTTTGATTGCCTCATGTAACACCCCGAATTTTAAATTTTAACTCCATATGGGCTAAATTTAATATTGGTAATTTAGCAAATAAAATAGTCCATGTCGAGCCTTGTCGTCACACTAAAGTCCAAAGGTTGAAGTGATACACATGACTCACTATTTTTATAAATGATTTATTTTGTTGACGTGTACTTTTAAAAATTTTATCGTAAGTTATTCGGGTCAAATAATTAAGTATTTTAAAAGTTGATAGAAATATATCCTATTATACTCATTTTGTAGCTCATGTTAAATAGCATATATAGGGCTTAATAATAAATATTTTTAGACTAGTTATACCTGAGTTATTTTGATAGAAAGAAAGTATTCTAAATTTTATATTTTATTAATAAACAAAATATAAATAATAAATCAAAACTTTCATTCAATTCATACAGCTACATTGGAAATTGAAAAGAATATTAAAATACCTTAAACGTAACTAGCCTATTAAATTTGATAACATTTAGGTCTTGTTTGAGCCACATTATTGAAAAGAAAATGCGTTTTTGAATAGTATAATGATAGAAAATGTGTGATTAAAAAATAAAGAAATATTTTGAATTTGCGTGTAATATTATTTTATTAAATAATGTGTGGCTGAAATCATGTCAAATCACTATTGAAAAATGTATTTTTTTTCAAATAATGTGGCTCAAACAAGACCTTAATTTAATTAATCTCATCAATTTTCTAATTACATCAAATGCATTTGGAATTCAAAGGTTGGAACTAATATGATGTTTGGTGGCTTGAGGTTACATGCCAAATATACGTGTGTGTGTGATCTAACTAGATTGTAATTTCCAGGAGAAAAGGGGGTGCACTCCCTATAAATTCACATACACACAATCTGTTAGAAATAATTTATTTTTCTATTCTACAAGCCATATTTTCAGATTTTATTTTGATTTCATTGAGGTAAGAATACATAATACAAAGTGGTAAATTTTTATTTCTTAATATTTATATAAATTTTGGCATAAAATAATATAAGGCTTTCAAGTCGATTTTTATGTTAAATTCTTCGGAATGGACCGTTAGTTCAAATATATTAAATCCTACGGGATGAACCGTTTTGTCAAATATGTAAATCCTACGAAATATAGGAATTTTTATGAAATTATTTGAGCTATTGAATGTCGCGATTAGGTTGCTTTAAATCTTAGAAATGTCAATAAGCCATGTCATTTTATATTTATATCATGTTAATACGAATATTCACGTATTTCTTCTTGAGTGTTTTTCAAAATACTCTCTCTTACAATAACTTTTCAGATTAAAACGGGACGGTGAACGTATGGCAGATTGATCGAGTGGTGCTTATGGGGTCAACAAGTAAAGATTTTAAAAATGATTGTCGTCAAATTTTTATTGTTAGGACATTTTATGTTTAATTATGTGCACGTTATTTTAGTACTCTTTGTGTTTGAACTTTGGACATTTTATATTAAATTTGAGTTTCTATTTTTAAAATTTGTAGTAGTTTAATATGAATTTTTTTTTATTTAATTCATTAGATTATCTTTATCAATTTATCGATCAAATCAAGTAAAAAGGGAGGAAAAAATTATGCTTAAATAAGATAGAGGAGATGTTTGGTAACATTTCAAGTCTACGTTTTTTATTTAAAAAATTAAAATACTAGAGTGATGGACTTGAGATGTTACAGTTTAGTATCAAAGCATGGTTTTACTTTTCTGTAGACTTAAAAAAAAATTCATTCATTATATATAAGTACCGTTATGTGTAAATGTGATTTATGTGCATAAATTTTTTTCTTTGAATCACAATTTATTTTTGAAAACTTAGTTGTCTAAATGAATAAAAAAAAAAGATATTTTATTTCTATTATGTCAAATTGTTATGATTATGACATTTGAAAATTTATTGAATTTACTTTGAATAAACCGTTAAAATATTTAATTTTTAAATAATGTTTTAATTAATATTTTCAAAAAGATTTAATTGTATTATTAGTCAACGTGAGTGTACTTTCTTTGTTATCCAGGAGAAAGCATGGCTAATTCTTCTCCGCTTGATTTTTCGACAATGCTTGGATTTTAAAGTAAAAATTGATATACATTTTAGACTTATATGTGAATAAATGATACTGCTCAAAAGATTTATAAAATCATACATTAGGTTTTGTTTTCATTGGTAGCTGTAAAAAAAAAAAAATAATAATAATAATAATAATAATAATAATTAATTAATTTTTGTGACTTGGACATTCTAAGGTATACTTACCAATATGGCATCATAATTCATTGTCAATTGGATCTTTGTCCAATTAGAATTGTACATCAATATTGCCCTGCGACTTCCAATAAGTCATGGATAATATTCATTGGGTATGTGAGGATTAAAAAAATTGCATGATATAAGTTGATTCTGAAACCTTAATTATGAATAATGTACACTTTATATATCATAGCTCAAATGTGCTTCAAGGGGTCTTAGTTTTCTATACTATTAATCACAGGTCACAATATTCATTTAAAGTCGTGAAATTTATGATAGAATCTCCACGCCTAAAATTTTTACGACCTACAAGCATACGTGCATCAATATTTTTTTTTTAAGGAAACGATTATTGTTATTTTGCAAGTTACACGCCAATAAGTGTCTACTTGCTCTTTTATTTTGTTCTATATATTATGAGATTTTTATTAAACAATTATTAAAATAAGACCCAGGGCATTTAGCGCTCGTCAATCTATTACCCGTCCAATAATTTCAAGGAATAGAGAAAATGTTGTGTTTCATTTTATTTTCAAGCATAATTTATGTATCATTTAAACTAGAATTTATGAAATGATTATAATTGAATGTTTAGAATGAAATATGTTATGCATGTTATTATTTTGTTATACATGAAATTATACTGATTAGCAATTTTATTAAAACCACAAGAGCATAATGTATACTTTGATATCACTACAAAAATAAATATAATTGGATACTTATCAGATCACTAGAAAGATTACAACTTGTAAAGCAACATTCTCATTCAGTCTTATGAGAATTACCTGACTGACTCGACTCATTCACTTGTCGAACATGTTCGAGACATCTATGAAAGATGTAGGGTAGCTGTGGATATAGGACTGGAGATCACATATATCGAGACTGTGAATAACCCCCATACACTCACTTCCACCTCAATGGGGAGACATGGAATTTATGGTTAGAGATGAGATGTTAGAAGGTAACCCTCCAAAGCACCCAACCAACTTTGAGTTTGGTATATACTATCACACCTTTCTAGAGAGGTAGAGTGAGAGCTTAGTACTTCAACTGGAGATAGTAAATGAGCTTGGTGATGAGGTTGAGCCTGACCATGAGCCCAAACCTCAATTTGAATCGAACGTACAGGAAAATCCCGAATAGGAGCATGGGGATGACTTGGGGTTGGAGTTAGGGCTGGACAAAACTCTCGAACCGAATCGAACCGAACAGATCAAATCGAACTGAACCGAACGATTCTTCTTAAATTAAATACCCGAACATGTATCTGAATCAAGAACCGATGGGTTTGGTTTGGTTATAGATCAAGAATCAAAAAATTGAATAAGAACCGAATCTCCCTAAATTTTTTTAAACAAGTCAAATTATTTTATTTTTTTAAATAATTTGTTAACTAATTAATTTAGTTCAAACCCAAAAAAATGATTTTCTTATTTCAAATTTTCAGTTCGCCAACTTAATCAAATTGACTTTATCCAAATCTGCCACTTCAGCTGATGGTTCTACTTCTCCTGACCTCAATTCTGGCACCATTAATCCAACTCCATCAATTTTCTTATACTCTGTCTCAAGTCCACAATTTTTTTTTAATTTAATGTCTGTGAGCAAACTTACTTGGACCCTAAATCGTTGTATCTCATTCTTTCTTGATCATTGTCTTTTTAGGATCTTACAACAAAGATGATTATTAATAAAGGACATGAATCAAGCAATTTCTATATTCTAGATAGACAGGTGCCCAAGTCTATTGCGTGTTCAGGTGTCTTAACTCCTTTTAAAGCACATTATCAATTGGGAAATCTGTCTTTATTTTTTTTGAAAAAAATTATGTCCTTAGTTTCATAATGTATCGTCTTTAGATTGTGAGTCGTATCAGTTTATAAAACATCATCGTCTATCCTTTTGAGTTAGTTCATTCAGATGTATAGGGTCTTTGTCCTGTTGTGTCCGAAACTAGATTTCGGTATTTTGTTACCTTTATTGATGATTTTTCTTATGTGACTTAACTTTATTTAATGAAGAATCATTTTGAATTATTTTCTCATTTTAGTGCCATTTGTGCTGAAATTAAAACACGGTTTAATATTTCTATACATACATTGAGAAGTGATAATGCCAAAGAAAAATTTTCCAACCCTTTTCAGGCTTATATGCTTCAAAATGGTATTATTCACCAATCTTCACGTGTTAATCTTCATTTGTTACACACCCTTTCAGAATGGTGTGGCTGAAAGAAAAATAGACATCTTTTTGAGATAACCAGTACACTTTTGTTCCAGATGCATATTCCTAAACAATTTTGGGTTAATGCAGTCTCCACGGCTTGTTTTTTAATTAATCGGATTCCTTCATTTGTTCATCGAGGTAAGATTCCTTATAGTGTCATTTTCTCCCACTACACCCTTGTTTTATATTGAACCTAAAATATTTGGTAATACTTGTTATGCTCGTGATGTTCGTCCACAAGTAACTAAATTAGATCTCAAATCCTTAAAATGTATTTTTTTAGGTTACTTTCGTCCACAAAAAGGGTATCGATGCTATTATCCGAGTCTTAACAATTATCTTGTGTCAGCTGATGTTACCTTTCTGGAACATATTCTTTTCTTTCCTGCTTCTTATACATCTTTTAGGAAGGGGGAGGATAATGATTTGTTGTTTTATAATGTCACTTATGAGTTAACCAACGTTGCTTTTACACCTGTAGCTCTCACACCACCTCTCCCTACTTGAAAGGTGTATATTCTAGACAACGAAACCCTCCTAGTGTATGTTCCACACCTGACTCTTCTTTGAAAATCGGATCTAGGGTCTAGTGACCTTGATCTACCTATTGGTCTCCACAAAGGTAAACGTCAGTACACTAATCCTATTTCATCTTTTATTTCTTATGATTACTTGTCTTCTTCGTCTTGTTCTTTTGTTGCTTCCCCTGACTCCGTGACCTTTCAAAAACTATTCATAAAGCCTTATCCTATCCTAGTTGGCGTGATGCTATGATAGAGGAGATGAATGCTTTGGATGCTAATGGTACATGGAATATAGTGAAATTTACCCATAGGAAAAAAGGCTATTGGATGTAAGTGAGTTTTTGTAGTCAAAGTCAATCTTGATGGATCAATGGCTAGGCTTAAAGCTCGTCTTGTTGTTAAAGGCTATGCTCAAACTTATGGTGTGGATTACTCTGACACTTTCTCTCTTGTAGCTACATTAACGTTTGTTCGCTTATTCATTACTATGACAATTACTCATAATTGGCTTTTACATCAGTCGACATAAAAAATGCCTTCTTACATGGTGATCTCCAGGAGAAAGTTTATATGGAGCAATTACATGGGTTTGTTACACTGAGGGAGTATGGGAAAATGTGTCATTTTTGAAAGTCTTTATATGGTTTAAAACAAAGTCTACATGCTTAGTTGGAAAATTTTAGTTATGCAGTGAAAAAGTTTGGAATGCAAAAGAGCAAGTCCGACCACTCAATCTTCTACAAATAGTTTGAATCTGGCATTATTTTCCTTGTCAGTATTGTAAGTCAATTCATGTCTTCCCCAACAGTTTACCATTGGGCAGCTTTAGAATAGATCTTATGTTGGGAACTCCTGGACATGGGGACTCTACAGAAATCATGGGCATATTAACATTGAATACTACTCAAATGCAGATTGGGTGGGTTTTATAATTGACCGAAGATCCACTACTGGCTACTATGTTTTTATTGGAATGGAAAAGTAAGAAACAAAATGTTGTGTCCCAATCCAGTACAGAATCAGAACATAGAGCTATGGCACGGTCTGTATGTGAGATAATGTGGATATATAAACTCTTAACTGATGTTGGTCTTAAGACTTCAATACCAACAAAGTTGTGGTGTGACAATCAAGCGGCTCTTCATATTACTTCTAATCCTGTATTTCATGAAGGAACTGAATATATTGAGATTTATCGTCATTTCGTTCATGAGAAAGTACAGTATAATTTAATTTTCACAGGATATATGAGAACTGGAGAACAATTTGGAGATATTTTCACAAATGCTTGAAATGGGATTTGGGTTGATTATATTTGTAACAAGTTGGATATGATTAATATCTATGCTCTAAATTGAGAGGGAGTGTTACATGATATAACAATAAATTTGTAGGATCATGAATAGGCTTAATTGTAGGGATTGGCTTAATTATAGGGATTCCCGACTAGCATACCTTCCTAATATAGACTTCTTTTATATATATATATATATATATATATTTCTCTCTCTTAATTTCAAAGTTAAAGATATATTTTAAAAATAAAAAGAAATATTGAATATTGGGTTTGTAGATGGAACATTAATCTTTCATTTCATGACATTTATATAATGAGTGATGTTATATGTACATTAGGGTATCCATCTCCGTGGGTCCTCTTTCATTATATAAGGGGGATGGACACTGTTATGAATATCGCATTATGTACAAGTAGTATATTACTTATATAATATTAAAGACTTATTTCATGATGAATAAACAAGGGTTGAGGCTGTCGTATTTGAGTTTTGTAGTTTTCATCCATTTTCGTGCAAAAATTTGTAGGGATACTGCTACTTTTTATCTTGTCTAGAGAAATGTTTTTGGAGTTTATGAATTTTGACACTCCAAATGAATTTAAAAACATATTTTAATTTATTTTTAAATTTAACAAATGATCCAGATGAATTTTAATTTTTTAATATTTATTCTCCAAATAAGATATGAAAAATCTGAATAAGACGAGAAGGCCAAATCAGAATTGGGAGCAATTTCATTTTCTTCCTTTAAAAAACAGCAATCAAATTACATTTTAGAGGTTACTAGCACTGGCGGAACAACATTCACAATTTCTTCCCTGCTTCTACAGACTCCAGTTCTTTCTCTCTCGACTCTCGTCTCTCCGGCTCTCACACAGTGCACTCCCACCATTGAAGCACTCACCCACTGGCCACCTGTCCTTCCCTGCAGGCTGCAGCCAGTGCCCAGTCGTTTCTACCTGACTGTTTCTCTTTTACTCTTTCCCACGCAGTGTACGCACGCTGCCATGCACCGGCCAATCGGCCACCTGAATCGCCTCCTGCCTCTATGCGACTGCAACAGCCAACGTCGGACCCGACGACCCATCAATCTCTTCGGCAATCAGTCAGGGGCGAACCAGTTTTACTGACTTGAAGGTTAGAAGCTTTACTCAAAATTTTTCTTTGAATTCTTCTCCGTAAAACCTTAAGTCCATAATTGCTTTGCTGCCTGCCTGCCTCTGCAAGTCAATAGCCTTAGCCCTTAGCCAATTAATTAGTTCTATTTCTAAACTTGGATTTATGTACAATAAAATTAATCAATTATGATTCATGTTCGGTTCCTGCCTAATAAATGTAATTTAGGGATTTCTGAATTCTGATTTGGGGCTTTGATTTAGGAAATTGACCCTTTTCTGATTTAGGGCTTTGTTACTTATTTATATATAAATTGATAATATTGATTTGGGAAGATTGAAACTTTGTCTAACTTTTGGTAGGTATGACATAGTATAAACTGATTTAGGCATTTCTAATCTTGTTGATTTTTCATTTTTGGTTTGTTTCAGTTATGGAAAAATATTTTTAACGTGCATTTACGATTTCCTGTGATGAACAAAATATCGACGAAAGGAATGTTCGAAAGAAAAGGGATGAAAACGATGTTGGAGATGTTAATGTTGGAGATGTTGGGGGTATTGGAGATGTTGATGTTGGATTTGGGAGTAATGGAGACGTTGGAAATGTTGAAGATATTGGAGATGTTGGAGATATTGGAGATATTGGGGATGTTGATGTTGCACAGCTTCCCTCTGATCTTGGATTGAGAGTTCCAAATCATTATTATAATGTTAATATTCGAGATGTGATTTGAAGAACATATATGCAAAGAGGTCCTTGTCAGCCTCGTAATCATATATTTTCACCCACAAGAATAGGTAAAATAGATCGACGATTTTATGTTTCGTGGTATAATGAGCATCCCATTTGGTTGGAATACAGTATAGCAAATGATGCAATTTTTTGCTTTTATTATTTTCTTTTTGATTTGAATGGTGGTATTTGTTAAAGGCGGATTCTCAAATTGGAAAAAGAAAGAATATATAAGAAAACACGTTGGGGCTTTAAGTAGTGCACACAATCAAGCTCGGGTCAAATATGAATTGTTTAAGAATTAAGAACAAAGTATTCGATCTTGTCTCGTTAAACAATCACATCAAGCTCGAACAAATTATCGAATCCAATTAAATGCTTCAATTGATTGTGTTCGATTTCTTCTACGACAAGGGATGACATTTCGTGGACATGATGAATTTGAAGATTCAAACAATCAAGAAAACTTTCTTAAACTACTGCATTGGTTGTGTGATCATAATCATGATTAAGGCCATTACTTTGACAAATGCACCTGAGAATTTGAAATTAACATCACCAAGAGTGCAAAAAGATATTGTAAGTGCTATTGTTTCTGAATGTCTACATGTGATTTTCGAAAATGTTCGTGATAGTTTCTTCCCAATTTTAGTTAATGAATCTCGAGACATTTCTGTGAAAGAGCAAATGTTAGTTGTCATTGGTTATGTGAAGAGTGGGTGTATATTGGAACATTTTATTAGTGTCATTCATGTTTTGAATACCACAGCTGCCTCACTTAAGGCTGCAATTAATCAATTATTCTCAACGCATAGCTTAAGCATATCTAATTTGAGAGGTCAGGGATATGATGGAGCTAGTAACATGTGAGGTGAGTATAATGGTCTCAAAGCACTTATTTTGAAAGAAAATCCAAGTGCTTACTACATCCATTGCTTTGCTCATCAACTTTAACTAACTCTTGTAGCTGTGGCACAAAAAATTCGAAGATTGAAACTTTCTTCACTACAGTACATAGATTGGTGAATATTGTTGGAGGATCAACTAAACGGAGTGATCTTAATCGAGAGAACCAAAGAAAGAAAATTCTTGAATCACTTAGTGTTGGTGAAATATCAAGCGAACAGGGTCTCAATCAAGAAATTACTCTTTAGCGTTTTGGTGATACACGTTGGGGCTCTCACTATAGTTGTTTAATTAACTTGATTGCCATATTTTCAACTATAGTCGATGTCATTGAGATGATTGCTATTGATACTATAAGTACCGGAAAAAGAGGTGATGCATGCATTTCATTGGAGTTGATGTTAAGATTTAAATTTGCATTTAATCTACATCTCAGGAAAAAGATTTTAGGGATTTCAAACGAATTGTCAAGAGCATTACAAAGAAAGGACCAAAATATTGTCAATGCTATGAAATTGGTGCAAATATGTAAAATATGGCTCCAAATCATGAGAGATGATGGATGAGATTCTTTTTTGGGAGTGATTTGTTCGTTTAGTGAAACTCACAAGATCAATGTTCCCGTTATGGATGATATGTTCGTAACTGTAGTTCGTCCACGGCGTGAGACAGTGACAAATTTGCATCATTTTCGTGTGTAAATGTTTTATATGCCGTCATTAATATGCAACTTTAAGAGTTGAATGATCGTTTTTTTGAAGTAAATAGTGACTTGCTTATTTGTATTGCGTGTTTATCTTCAAGTAATTCATTTGCTGCTTTTGACAAGATCAAATTGATTCGACTATGTCAGTATTATCCAGTATGTTTTGATGCAGCAGATATTCTAGAACTTGATGATCAACTAGATATGTATATTCTTGATATGCACACTTCTGAAGATTTTGAAGAATTACAAGGTATTAGCGATCTTGCACAGAAGTTGATTGTGAAGAATAAACATGAAGTGTATCCATTAGTCTACAAACTTGTGACACTAACCTTAGTTCTTCCCGTGGCTACTGCTCCGATCGAGAGAGCATTTTCTGCAATGACTTACATCAAAAATTGTCTTCGCAATCGAATCGAAGATCAATGGTTGAATGATAGTTTGATTGTATATATTGAGAAAGATGTTTTTGATAAGATTGAAAATGATGTAATTATGGAATGTTATCAAAGTATGAGAACACGTAGATAGCAATTGTAATAAGATATATCTTATTTTAATTTTTCATCACTTTTTTAAAAGTTCGTTATTGACCCCCTAGTCTAAAATGTCTACGTCCGTCCCTGATTACTAGCTTCTCTAAAATCATCTTTGCTGGTTCAGTTTCATCTTCAACGTCTTTGAACTCCACGTTGGGTTTTCCTGTGTTTCCTCTTATTATTATTATTATTATTATAATATATTTATTTATTCTTTTATGAATCGGGTTGAGGAAGCGAAATTGCGAATATGAATGTAATTTTATTTGTATGCCAACAACAATTTTACCTTGAACAAAGTTCTGCATCATAATGGTCCATACAAATTATCATCACAACACCTCCCAAGCGCTAACATTTTTCGTCAATCTTCTTTCAACCAGTTAGCATACATCATCTCTATCACACGAGAGTTTATCATCACAAGATTTTCAATTTTAGTAATTAGTTGAGTTCAGCTTTGTCACGTACATCTAAAGATTTATCTTACACGTTCACGAGGCTAAATCAAGAACATGACTCTATACTATACATGTTAGGGACATGAAGTTAATGCCTTAATGGAGTCAATAGAGTCGACGTCATCGCATCAATCTTCAAACCGATATAGTAACTGTGTTGACATTTCTGGAAACAAAAAACCCCACTTGATAAAATATATTATCTTGGAAACTGAACATTTAATGCTTAATAAAATAAAATATTCTATATTAGTGACCAATAAAGTGACAGGTTGTTAGGAATAGTCAAATCGATAAATCTTGAAGACATAAGAGACTCAGTGTCTTTTAGCTACCGTTTGGCCCCATTTTTCAAAAATAAAAATGGATGAAATAATTTTTTAAAAAAATAAATGGTTAAAAAAGAAGAATTTTTTTTTTGATTTACGTATAACATTATTTTATAAAAAATTGTGTGGTTGAAAATAAGAGAGAAATGAAATGAAATTTAATAGAAGCCAAACGAGAAAAGAGTCAATATTAAGAATCATGTTTTAAGAGACTCTTTAAATTAACATTTTCATTTAATCTCTGTTTGGTACTCATTTTTTTCAAAATGCATTTTTCTCTTTTTTCTTTTCAACCACACATTCTTTATTAAAATAATATTACACGTAAATCCAAAATTTTTCCTCATTTTTTAACCACACATTTTCTATCATTTTACTATTCTAAAATACATTTTTATATGAAAATGAATTTTAAACACCCTCTTAAAGAAGAGTAATGTTATTCGTAGTCGTTCACTGCGGTAGTCACCCTACGTAGCATACACATGGCATGTGATTATTTGATACATTAATGTGGTATGTTTTTTATTCATTAATGTATCAAATAACTACCTGTCATGTATATGCCACATAAGGCGACTGTTGCAGTGAGCGATTGCAAATAGCATTATTCCTTAAAGAATGGGCAGATTCATTCTCTTTAATTAAATGTATTCAAAGTATTTCAAATTTCAGTGTTAAAAATTAATATAATGATTTAAAGAAAAGTTAATTAAAATAAAAGAGAGAAAAATAATAAATATTTTTTAGGGTGGTAAAACTAAGTATTAAATAAAAAGAGCTTTTTCGAGTCCTTCAAAAATTTTATTCTCTAAATTTATAAATGCACTCTAAATTATAAAATATGCTTTTTAAAATTAAAGACTCTCTTGAGAATGTTCTAAGAGAAATTGAAACCATGTGGCTTTTATGACTTTGTTTGGTTCAATAGCTTGAAAAATGTAGAGTTGTTATTGAATTTTTTTATTTTTATTATTATTATTTTTTAATGTATATGCAAGTGTTTTCTGCTGTATATAATTCTTTCATAACGAAATTCGATAAATAATAAATATTGGATATACCGAAATTCACTTCCTCAACCCCAATTAAAAAAAAATAAAAAATAAGAAAATAATAATAATAATATACCATTTTCAAGCATAAATAAAAGTTGCAGACACTAATTTTCTTTTTCTATTGAATCTCATTTTCTTTCAACTGGCATTCATAAAAATTGATATGAATTATCGTTTTGGATTCTGAATCTTCAAGATCGAGATTAACATTATTTATAAATAAAAATTTGGGACAATTTTTAATTTTTAAATATTTATTTTTCAAATAATATGATAACTCAAAATAAGGCGAAAAGGTGTACTATACTCTCGTAATGTTTTTTCTTTTTCCTTTTTTTTCCCCCAATATTCCCGCTCCATATTTTATTAATCTTTCCAGTGTTTCTTTAATGTTGTTGCATTTTTAGAAATACAAACTTTATTAAAGAATTTTTAAAAATCAAAATACTTAATTTTTTTTTATCTCATTGACTGTTAAGGTCATGTTTGAACCACATTTTTTTCAAAAAAAATATATTCTTAAACAGTGATTTGTCATCATTTCAACTACACATTTTTCAATAAAATAATATTACGTATAAATTCAAAATTTTTCTTTATTTTTTAAATATACATTTTCTATCAATACACTATTCAAAAATATATTTTTAGGAATTTAATGTGACTCAAAATAGAGGCCTTTGTTTAAACCTCAAATTTGAGAAAATTAAATTTTGTAATAATAATTTTTAGAAAAATGTTTAGTTAAAAATTAAAAAAATTAAATTTACATTGAAAATTATTTTATTGAAAGAGTGGATGATAAAAAAATAAATTTTTAAATGGGATAAAGCCATTCTACCAAATCTATTTTACCAGATTTTCTACAGGTGACTCACAATAGGAGTGGACCCCATCCAATAAAAAATGCCCAAAAATTACCTACTCCTTGCACGTGAGTAATCTGTGGCGGTTCTGTTGAGCCCCGCATAGTAGAATAGCATTACCCTTTTAAATATTGGAACTCGAATGAGATTGAAAGAAATCAAAATGTAATGATGAAATTTGGAATATTCGCTTTATGGCAGTATATGCGGTGCAGTTGGAAAATTAAAAGCGAAATTTTGCTCTTCTATGCCCGTTCGAAAATTAAAAGCGAAATTTCGTTATATTTTATTTTTTATTCTCTTATTTTTAATCACACAAAAATATTATTACATGTAAATAGAAATTTTTTTTTATTTTTCAACCACTTTATTTTTAAAAAAAAAATATTTCACTCATTTTCATTTTAAAAAAATGGGACAATGGGTCCACGTCACGTGATATGTACAACGAGTGCTAATTATATTAATAATATAATTTTTTTGTGGCCAATGTGACAGACCAGGCTTGTTACCATGAGATGCACGAGGGAATCGATGTTCGTACAGAAATTATAAAAGGTCGTTTTATCAATAATATAATTTTTTACAAATATATTACATCTTAATTATATTTAATATCTTGTTTGAACCCCGTCAAAATTCGTGATACATTTTTCTCTCTTTTTTTAATTATATATTTTTCGATAAAATAATATTATATATAAATTAAAAAAATTCTTCTTTTTCAAACATACATTGTCCAAAAAAACATTATTTCAAAAATTATAACATCAAATAATGAGGCCAAATAGGAGCTAGATATCATTAACTTTTATTCATTATTACACTTATATTCTTAATTTTTCTTGATCACGTTCATATTTTGAACATTTTATTGATTAAAATTTTTTCTTCTTAATCATAATTTTTGCCCAAATATTGTTATCGCATTTTGAAATGAGGTTTAATTATTTAGTTGCATCATTGCATTATAATTTGTTTTCATTAAAAAAAAAGAAAAAAAAAAGGTTGAACCCCAATCTTGAGGGCCCCACCGCCTCGTTCCTGGAGTATTGTGCAAGAGGTAAATCGAAGGATGTGCCCCAATCGGCCAGAGAACAAAAGTTTGCCCGTACACTGGTACTCACAAAGAGTCCAATTTCATATCTCAGGAATCGAACCCTCACACTGCGGCTGTTAGCAAAGTTGAGACTACCACTACACTTATGTCCTTTACACCACTGGTTTATTTAAAAGTAAAATGGTCAAAGGTGTGTTTTTACTATTTATTAAGTGCCTGTCAAGCCCTAATTCTTTTTTGCCGAAATATATTTTGAAATATTATTTTAATGAAAAATGTATAATAAGGAAATTTTTTTGAAGAGAAATCATAATTGGGAACAATTTATTTTAGTTTAAGAATAAAAATGCAATATAAAAATGTTTGAGACATAAATGTGACAAATTAAACTAATTGACAGTTTACCCTTTTTTAAAAATCAACCCACCATATCGTAGAAATCATTATTTAACAAATTGAAAAAGTGCAAGTTAGAGAAGGGGACGAATCGAAAATCCCATGAAAAAGAATATAAGTACAAGATACCTTAAATCGAATCTAATAAGGATTCGGAAAAAAAGGTAACCAAAACTAATAAAAATAACCTCTATAAATCGATTACTAGTAAGTAAGTCCAATGTTTGAATCTTCTTTTGATAAAGAGATGTGCAAAATAAAATCTTCACTCAAGGAAAGTCGACGAGAGTCATTGCAAATGATGAAACATCAATACTTGTCCATGGGGTGTTTTCGCAACTTCATCTTCACATCCAACAAGATTGCCTTCTTTTTCAAAAGATAAAGTTCCCACATTTTCTAACAATCGAGGAGGCAAGTGGTACATTGTAAAGTCGAGGTGGAAAGCTTCCCTTGTTTGGTATCAATTTAAGTTAAAATTAATAATTAATTTTAATCGCATATTTTATGAGTCCCACAATCACACATTCCATTAATTTCTATCAAAATTTACTAAAAAAAAGATTTTAATCCTACGAAACATAGTACAGGGATTTTAAATATATTTGCATAACGAAATTAAAAATTAAAAATGAGACAAGTAATTAGCCAATAGGCTGTCCTTGTTTGTTTATCAATAGGCAAGAAAATAAGTTATGAAATAGCCAATTTGAATTTACATATAAATATTTCAATAATTCTGCACGTCCAGAATTATTCCAACGGAAGAAAAATAGGATACTCATATGGGGTGGGGGCCCTGTGAGTTTTATACTGGAGACAAAAAAACACTACCAACCCATGCATGTGTGTGTGTTTTGAATTCTTGTATAAATTCTGTTCAATAATCTTTGTACCTATAGCAATACTTTAAATATTTTTTTGTAAGAATGTTTGATTTAGCTCTTGTTTGAATCCCATTTTTGTGAAGAAAATGAATTTTTGAATAGTGTATTGATGAGAAATGTGTGGTTGACAAATAAGGAAAAGTTTTTTATTTGCATATAATATTATTTTATTAAAAATATGTGATTGAAATGATGTCAAATCACTGTTAAAGAATGTATTTTGATTGAAAAATGGGGTTTAAACATGGGCTTAAAATGAGTTTAATAAAAAATAATTTTAAAATAATGATTGACAAACAGGTACAAAGTTCGGTGCAATGAATTAAAAATATGACAAATGCTTTAAGGGCTCACAATATTTTCCCGAATTTCTTCCATAAAATCTGTCCACGTACCATTACTGCCTACTGGAAGATAAGCGACGCTGTACGAACATATTGTCATCTCAAACGTCATGCATTCGCCTCTTCCTATTTAAATATTGCCAAATCCCCAATGCTATGTACCACTACTCATTTCTAGTCAAGATTATAGAAGATCTGCTGCAATAATATTTTTATTATTATACCTCACACACTGCCAGAAAATGGTTCGTCCTCACGTCCTCCTCGTAACCTTTCCTGCACAAGGGCATCTCAATCCACTGCTTACATTTGCCAAGACCCTTGTCAGAAATGGCATTGAAGTTACCTTTTCAACTGGTTTATATGCCCAGCAACGGATAGCCAAAGCTGCCGGCGATGTCACCAACGACATTACTTTTACGGCATTCTCTGATGATGGGTGCAAACCCAGTGAAGATCACGATCAATACATGAAAGAGATCAGAAATCGCAGTTCCAACACTATAAGGAAAACGATTCTCAGCAGTGCCGAGCAAGGCCGTCCAGTTACGTGCCTAGTTTATAGTCTCCTGCTTCCATGGGCTGCAGCGGTGGCACGTGAAATGCATGTCCCGAGTGCTCTTCTGTGGATTCAGCCAACAACTGTGTTGGATATATACTACTATTATTTCAATGGCTATGGTGAAGAAATCACTAATTCGTCGGATGATCCTTCCTGGAAAATCCAGCTTCCTAGACTTCCATTGCTAGCTAAACGTGATCTTCCCTCCTTTGTGCTTCCTCCGAGCAGCGATCACAAAGTTTTTGCGGTTTCTACGTGTAAAGAGCATCTAGAAACATTAGATGCAGAAACAAAGCCAAAAGTTCTTGTGAATTCATTTGATGCGCTAGAGCCTGATGCACTTAAGGCGATTGAACATTACGAGTTAATCGGGATTGGACCCTTAATTCCTTCTGCATTCTTGGGTGGTGAAGATCCGTCTGATAAGTCTATTGGTGGTGATCTTTTTCATCAATCAGAGGATTATGTGCAATGGTTGAACTCCAAGCCCGATTCTTCTGTTGTTTATCTGTCATTTGGGACTATTCTGAGGCTCCCGAAAGTTCAACTTGAGGAGATTGCTAAAGGATTACTCGAGTGTGGCCGACCCTTTCTGTGGGTCATTCGAGTAAAAGAAAACCCAGAAGAAGAAAAAGATGACGATAAACTAAGTTGTCTAGTAGAATTGGAAAAACTGGGAAAAATAGTACCATGGTGTTCCCAACTCGATGTCCTAACACACCCCTCGGTGGGTTGTTTCGTGACACATTGTGGATGGAATTCGACATTGGAATGTATATCATGTGGTGTTCCCATGGTGGCCTTTCCATTCTGGGCTGATCAAGGGACTAATGCGAGGCTGATACAAGATGTGTGGAGGACAGGCCTAAGAGTGAAACCCAGAGAAGATGGCACCGTTGAGAGCGACGAGATCAAGAGGTGCATTGAAACAATAATGGACGACGGAGAAAAATGTCGAGAATTGAGGGAGAATGCTAGGAAATGGAAAAATACTGCAAGAGAAGCTATGCAGGAGGATGGATCTTCCACTAAGAACTTGAAGGCTTTTGTTCAGGAACTTGGAGATTTTCACTAGGAGGTGATGCTGAAGATTGAAGTCTGATTCTTATTTGAACCGTACTGTTCTTGAACCCTGCTGTTTGAACACGAACAGGTTTACTGTTATTATTATTTAAGTATTTGTTCATTTAATTAAGAGGGGTCTTTGACAGTAACGGTTTATATTTTAAGTTGAATTATTTAAGCATTGTTATGATTTTGATCGTCTTTTTTGTGATTATTGAATATAAAGACTCTTAAAGACGATTTCTTCAAACATTCTCAATTCGATGTTTGCATCAAATTTTGTGGTCATTTTCATTTAGCTTCATCTGTCTTTTTATTTTGTACAGATTCCGTGCTACAGTGCGTAACAAAAATGTGCTGGATAATGTAGGTTCATATTTGGCCTTATTTCATAAAATTCATTTTTAATGTGATTTTCATAATTCTTATTAATTTTTTGAGGAATTGCAATTCTTATGGGTTAGGTGGGAAAATGGGTTTTCCAACTTTAATTTTATTTATTCATTTATTTATTATTTTTTTGACAACGGAAACAAATTCTATCTACAATTGTAATACATTTTACCTTTTTAATTGATAATTTTCATAAAAAATAAAGTCAAACGAATATAGAAAGATCCAAAATTTCAAGATTTTTTAGGTGAAAAATTATACTAATAAAATATATTTACCTGACAATTCTCAATAAAATAAATTTTAGGTAATTCAATTTCTTGATGTTCGTTTTTCTTTCCATCTAAATTCCATTCTTACGATGAAACGAACCCTTAAAGAAAGTGAGAATTCATCAAGAAAGAAGAAAGCAATATCTACCGGAGAAAAAAAAAAGGGAAAAATAAAATAAAAATAAAGAAACAGTCTTCTGAGAGATGGCAACATCAGATTCTATTCAATATGCATAAGTTAAAAATTAGAGAAAAATACAAGTCATTAGTTCACTTGCTTGAGAGAATATTTATCATGAGT